>NW_026457548.1:0-1678 GCF_943734635.1 Anopheles cruzii | reverse complement strand
AACCGCTTTTTTCTGCCAATAGTGCAGTTCTACCCACCGTGCGATGGCGGGACAGATTACGCCCGTCGAATGTTAAGCAGCCATCCGTCTGCTACGCACAATGTTTCGCCGTGGATCGTCGATCGCGGAGAAGCTCTGACAACGTCTCACGATCGGACGATCAGAAATTCAATCGTGAAAAGATTATGGCTTTGCGGCAACATTTTCCGGCGGCCAGACGCGGAAGTGCAGATTTCTTTTCTGACGGAACGAACGTTGAACCTTCGACGCTCACGCTTTAAGTCATCAGGCCTCTGCGTCGTGTGCTTGAACGAGAATGATCGAAATTGAAGCCAAAGAAACATAAACCAAACGATAGACACACCCTGTTTGAACCCTGAACTAGATGCCGATGCTAACGACGTTAAACTGCCGGAGGAAATTGCCATGTGGCCGCTTCAATGCTACTTGATATCGCTCATCGTCGACCGATGTTTCACGTTTTCACTACCTCTCCACATCAGGGTTTTTAGCACTCATCCGTAAAACTCGTCCGGAACGGAACTGAGTTTGTAGTAAAAGCAAACTACACCTCAGCGCTCGCGTGAGACGATGAGGGAAGAATTATGTTGACTGCACGATCATCGTGAGTAAGGCTCCCCGCAGCATCCCCTCCGCAGGGCGCGGGAAAAGTCCAAATTGTTTGGATTAAACGGTGCTGCTATTTTCTTCGTAAACATTTTGCGCAACTCTTGCGCCCGCGTTTTGTTTTCATCCGGCGAGTGAAGTGAATCTCCGGCGGAAGCTCGCCCCGCGCGCAATCGACCTCGACGGCGTGTTGTAGGTCGTTCCGTTTTCATAGGCGCCATCGTCGACGTGGTGGTGCGTGCGAAGCTTGACTGGAGGTGGACGGTTGTGCGATATCAATCCCCTCTTTGTTGTTCGGTTGATAGAACAGCACCTGCCCGCGGTACCTTGGAAAAGGTTCTTGAAATGGTGCGATACGGTAAACCTGAATCGTAGAAACAGCGGTCGGAAACGTTGGTCAAGTGGCGGTGACCTTGTTTTTTTGGGTTCCCAACGAAGGATTAAGTTATGTTTCAATACAATGATTGATGGACTGAAATGTGGATTGTGGAAAAATATCTAAAGATGTTGAAACAAAATCAGAAAATAGGTTATCTGTGCTTGACCTATTTGATAGTCCGTGATGCCTGAGCGTTTCGGAGTTTTCGTAGTTTCTCGGTGACCCTAATCCACTTGCTAGTTCTAGATAACGCCTTATGGTATTGATAAAGCACATAATTCATCCCACGAATTAACCATTCTTTTTTAAGTCAGTAAAATAAACCGTAGTCATCTCAAAAGAAGTGTTGAATCAATGTAGAGATAGTCGATATCATGTGCTGTGTCGAACTCCAAAGAAAAAATGATTGTTCTCTAGGCGCAAGCTACCCCATCGATGACGCACATCGTGTATATGAGACATTATCATCCTCCCACAAAGCGCCGTCCGATAGAAGAATGTCTTCCCGTTCTGCGGGATGTAATAAAAATGGCACAGAAAATATTAAAATTCAATCATGTGGCTCTCCTGTACGCGTTGATCACTTACAGCATTCTCGCGTTCCCGTGACTCATTTCCAACTTATAACTCATTTGATATGGTCGTGCTTAGAAAAATTAATTTCCACTAAAC
>NW_026457547.1:0-1678 GCF_943734635.1 Anopheles cruzii | reverse complement strand
AACCGCTTTTTTCTGCCAATAGTGCAGTTCTACCCACCGTGCGATGGCGGGACAGATTACGCCCGTCGAATGTTAAGCAGCCATCCGTCTGCTACGCACAATGTTTCGCCGTGGATCGTCGATCGCGGAGAAGCTCTGACAACGTCTCACGATCGGACGATCAGAAATTCAATCGTGAAAAGATTATGGCTTTGCGGCAACATTTTCCGGCGGCCAGACGCGGAAGTGCAGATTTCTTTTCTGACGGAACGAACGTTGAACCTTCGACGCTCACGCTTTAAGTCATCAGGCCTCTGCGTCGTGTGCTTGAACGAGAATGATCGAAATTGAAGCCAAAGAAACATAAACCAAACGATAGACACACCCTGTTTGAACCCTGAACTAGATGCCGATGCTAACGACGTTAAACTGCCGGAGGAAATTGCCATGTGGCCGCTTCAATGCTACTTGATATCGCTCATCGTCGACCGATGTTTCACGTTTTCACTACCTCTCCACATCAGGGTTTTTAGCACTCATCCGTAAAACTCGTCCGGAACGGAACTGAGTTTGTAGTAAAAGCAAACTACACCTCAGCGCTCGCGTGAGACGATGAGGGAAGAATTATGTTGACTGCACGATCATCGTGAGTAAGGCTCCCCGCAGCATCCCCTCCGCAGGGCGCGGGAAAAGTCCAAATTGTTTGGATTAAACGGTGCTGCTATTTTCTTCGTAAACATTTTGCGCAACTCTTGCGCCCGCGTTTTGTTTTCATCCGGCGAGTGAAGTGAATCTCCGGCGGAAGCTCGCCCCGCGCGCAATCGACCTCGACGGCGTGTTGTAGGTCGTTCCGTTTTCATAGGCGCCATCGTCGACGTGGTGGTGCGTGCGAAGCTTGACTGGAGGTGGACGGTTGTGCGATATCAATCCCCTCTTTGTTGTTCGGTTGATAGAACAGCACCTGCCCGCGGTACCTTGGAAAAGGTTCTTGAAATGGTGCGATACGGTAAACCTGAATCGTAGAAACAGCGGTCGGAAACGTTGGTCAAGTGGCGGTGACCTTGTTTTTTTGGGTTCCCAACGAAGGATTAAGTTATGTTTCAATACAATGATTGATGGACTGAAATGTGGATTGTGGAAAAATATCTAAAGATGTTGAAACAAAATCAGAAAATAGGTTATCTGTGCTTGACCTATTTGATAGTCCGTGATGCCTGAGCGTTTCGGAGTTTTCGTAGTTTCTCGGTGACCCTAATCCACTTGCTAGTTCTAGATAACGCCTTATGGTATTGATAAAGCACATAATTCATCCCACGAATTAACCATTCTTTTTTAAGTCAGTAAAATAAACCGTAGTCATCTCAAAAGAAGTGTTGAATCAATGTAGAGATAGTCGATATCATGTGCTGTGTCGAACTCCAAAGAAAAAATGATTGTTCTCTAGGCGCAAGCTACCCCATCGATGACGCACATCGTGTATATGAGACATTATCATCCTCCCACAAAGCGCCGTCCGATAGAAGAATGTCTTCCCGTTCTGCGGGATGTAATAAAAATGGCACAGAAAATATTAAAATTCAATCATGTGGCTCTCCTGTACGCGTTGATCACTTACAGCATTCTCGCGTTCCCGTGACTCATTTCCAACTTATAACTCATTTGATATGGTCGTGCTTAGAAAAATTAATTTCCACTAAAC
>NW_026457546.1:0-1679 GCF_943734635.1 Anopheles cruzii | reverse complement strand
TTTTGGAATCGCAAAGCATCCCTTTCTTTCAAAATTGTAAAACATTGACGAGCAAAAATTTCATAACTCAATTTGTCGACGTGTTTGTGGAAAAACTCCCACCCTGTACCACTTACCTGTTGAGTCTGAAAGCACCAGATAGACGCAGGGTAGATGCAGAGTTAAGAATCAGGCATCAGGTTAAGAATGCAGAGTTAAGATGCAGAGTTAAGTGCAGGCTTAAGAATCTACCCTGCGTGCTTTGTCCAACATGCTGTTCTGTGGCGAATTGTATCTGATCTGCACTTGTGTACCTGTCGATGCTGCTCTGGCGCCAAACAATGTACCCAACAACAATCCTGTTCCAAGGATCGGGCTACCAGGTAGCTTAGGTGAAGTATAAATAACGCAAATTTGAAATGAGTCTTTCAGTTAGCATTTGGACTCCGTGTCGTTAGCATTGCGATCCATACATTAAGCAAGTGCAAGCCGCTACATTTTTATAACATAAAAAGTGTAACGGTGAGTTAAGGTTAAGAAGTGAGTGAGTAATCAATGTGAAAAATCAGTGAAAATATCGTGGCGTAATTATGAGCTGGCGTAGCTGTGAGATTGCTGTGAAAAGTTATGGACATTAGAAGCGGTTATTATATGCCCTAGTTGCCGAACCGTTGAATTGCTTAAATGCTGCCTATGTTATGTGTAATGTTGTGTTGGAGCTCCAACAATCACTTGAATTTCTGATAAGTGGGTCTCACAGATGAAGTTGTTACCGGTGATAGTACGTTGCAGATTCTTTCATCAATTCTATTCACCCTCAACTTCTTTTTTACGGCACATTTGTAGTCGAACCAAACCTTTAAAAAATAATCAACATTGAAAAAACTATTAAACATGATTGAAATGTTACACTTACTCTTTTCCGTGTAGCTGGTGTTTTGATTGGTGGCCCAGTTGCATTCAATTCTGTAGCTAAGTTGTCCCAAAACGCAGATTGGTCCCCTTTTGAGTGTGGCTACTTCTTTTGGTATCTTTTGATCATCATCTCCGGTGACTGGCATGCCGCAGTGCTGCGCATCGGGATTTTTTAACAAGCGTACCGCTATGGTCGCGCTGTAGTTCTGCCACGCCACCGTTATCTCGTGGCGGCTTTCGAGACGCTGTCGCGGTCTCGTTTTTCAGGTAGATTATTCCACCGATGCGCGTTATTTCGAACGCTTTCATCGGATTGCTTGTCAAACCGAAAATGGTCTCATAGGACCCATTTTCCATGGCGAGTTTTTTTAAGTTTGTCGGCTGCGGTAAACGGGCAAATTTGCGCGAGCTTCATTCTCCCGCTTCGAGTCAAGTTCTGCGTTCTGCTATTTCTTACCCTTGGGGGTTTTATGAGTGATTCTCGGCCTAGTCTCTTCATTACTATACGGGCAAAGCTTTTAACTCGCCCGAAGGTTTCCTTATTTCTGCGATCATATTGTCCGGAGTTAGGACTCTCCCATTATTATCTGTTAATGTTAGCCGTTCGGCTGCATATCGCGGACAGTCGAAGACCACGTGTTCGGTTCCGTGCCCAGTTATTAATTGTGAGAGGAAGAAGTCCAACTCACCATGTTTTCTCGTGTACCACGGCTTAATGATCGGCATTAGTCTGTGAGACCACCGAAGAAAACGACTGTTTATCGACGAGTCCCATTTTTGCTGTA
>NW_026457545.1:0-1679 GCF_943734635.1 Anopheles cruzii | reverse complement strand
TTTTGGAATCGCAAAGCATCCCTTTCTTTCAAAATTGTAAAACATTGACGAGCAAAAATTTCATAACTCAATTTGTCGACGTGTTTGTGGAAAAACTCCCACCCTGTACCACTTACCTGTTGAGTCTGAAAGCACCAGATAGACGCAGGGTAGATGCAGAGTTAAGAATCAGGCATCAGGTTAAGAATGCAGAGTTAAGATGCAGAGTTAAGTGCAGGCTTAAGAATCTACCCTGCGTGCTTTGTCCAACATGCTGTTCTGTGGCGAATTGTATCTGATCTGCACTTGTGTACCTGTCGATGCTGCTCTGGCGCCAAACAATGTACCCAACAACAATCCTGTTCCAAGGATCGGGCTACCAGGTAGCTTAGGTGAAGTATAAATAACGCAAATTTGAAATGAGTCTTTCAGTTAGCATTTGGACTCCGTGTCGTTAGCATTGCGATCCATACATTAAGCAAGTGCAAGCCGCTACATTTTTATAACATAAAAAGTGTAACGGTGAGTTAAGGTTAAGAAGTGAGTGAGTAATCAATGTGAAAAATCAGTGAAAATATCGTGGCGTAATTATGAGCTGGCGTAGCTGTGAGATTGCTGTGAAAAGTTATGGACATTAGAAGCGGTTATTATATGCCCTAGTTGCCGAACCGTTGAATTGCTTAAATGCTGCCTATGTTATGTGTAATGTTGTGTTGGAGCTCCAACAATCACTTGAATTTCTGATAAGTGGGTCTCACAGATGAAGTTGTTACCGGTGATAGTACGTTGCAGATTCTTTCATCAATTCTATTCACCCTCAACTTCTTTTTTACGGCACATTTGTAGTCGAACCAAACCTTTAAAAAATAATCAACATTGAAAAAACTATTAAACATGATTGAAATGTTACACTTACTCTTTTCCGTGTAGCTGGTGTTTTGATTGGTGGCCCAGTTGCATTCAATTCTGTAGCTAAGTTGTCCCAAAACGCAGATTGGTCCCCTTTTGAGTGTGGCTACTTCTTTTGGTATCTTTTGATCATCATCTCCGGTGACTGGCATGCCGCAGTGCTGCGCATCGGGATTTTTTAACAAGCGTACCGCTATGGTCGCGCTGTAGTTCTGCCACGCCACCGTTATCTCGTGGCGGCTTTCGAGACGCTGTCGCGGTCTCGTTTTTCAGGTAGATTATTCCACCGATGCGCGTTATTTCGAACGCTTTCATCGGATTGCTTGTCAAACCGAAAATGGTCTCATAGGACCCATTTTCCATGGCGAGTTTTTTTAAGTTTGTCGGCTGCGGTAAACGGGCAAATTTGCGCGAGCTTCATTCTCCCGCTTCGAGTCAAGTTCTGCGTTCTGCTATTTCTTACCCTTGGGGGTTTTATGAGTGATTCTCGGCCTAGTCTCTTCATTACTATACGGGCAAAGCTTTTAACTCGCCCGAAGGTTTCCTTATTTCTGCGATCATATTGTCCGGAGTTAGGACTCTCCCATTATTATCTGTTAATGTTAGCCGTTCGGCTGCATATCGCGGACAGTCGAAGACCACGTGTTCGGTTCCGTGCCCAGTTATTAATTGTGAGAGGAAGAAGTCCAACTCACCATGTTTTCTCGTGTACCACGGCTTAATGATCGGCATTAGTCTGTGAGACCACCGAAGAAAACGACTGTTTATCGACGAGTCCCATTTTTGCTGTA
>NW_026457544.1:0-1680 GCF_943734635.1 Anopheles cruzii | reverse complement strand
TGGCGATCATTAGCAAAAACAGTCACGCGACCGGCGAGAGATAAACGTGGCCCCCGGTCGTCGTCGTCGATGCACCTCGAAGTGCAGCGCCCATCGACACCAAGCCCATTCTGGCGATTGCATTCGGGCGGGGCCACAAACACTCGGGGCACGTGCGGATCGCACGAACAGTCGAATATGTAATTCATTTGTTAACATAAATTAGCGCGAAAATATTCCGACAGAAATAAATTATCCTTCCTCTCCGGGTCCTCTCCATCGCGTGGATCCGCTGCCAAAAGGGATAGGGAGACAGAGAGAGAGACAGAGAGAACCGAGCATTGTTCCGGGCCGTCATCCCGAACCATGTCGAGTCGCGGTTGCCCAATTGGCAACGAATGCAGATAAGCCACGCGTGCGGAGATCCAGGTGCGGAGGTGTTAGTTCCATAATTGCCGGGGTGGCCCGAAGGGAGCAGGTCGAAGGGACAATTTGAGAACTTTGCATGCAGGAAAAATAACACAGCCTCCACACCACAGCGCGACTACGGCGCCTGTTCTAGTGAGGAGTTATGGGAGCAACGGTGCAACTACTGCTTTCGACGGCTCTGGCACGTTTCACACTCGCCTCGCCTCGCCGATGTGTGTGTGTGGGGTGGTTCCAAGCCCACCCGGCACCACAATGCCGGCACAACGGCCCCCGAGTGGAAACATAACCAAACGAAACGCTCGGAAATGTTGGCGGATTTCAGGAAAAACTATTATCATATGCATATGCCACTTCCAGGGGGGGTTCCGCGGGTGCGCGTTCGTATGTGTGTCGGTGTTCGGCCGGTGTTTGTGTTATTCTCCGACAACCTCGTGACCTCGGCACCCCTCGGAATGAGAGGGACCTTTTTTATCCCTTTTCCCTCTGTTCGCCTGAGCTGCAGTCGTTTTCCTGGTGCTTCCCATGCTGGATCTCGTCCATGTCATCGGAAGGCTGTTAATTGGCCTGCGGCCCCCCTTTTTTGGTGGGTTCCTCCGACGACCGCAAACGCACGAGCTTGAGCTACAAATTTTGCGACACCTTTTTTAATGCCACGCCAAATACGCTGCTTTATTTGCTGTTCGCGCCCTCTGATCAACGGTGCATAAACTAGTGTCCGTGTGTCCGTGTGTGTGTGTGTGTGTTGGTGTGCATGTTTTTATGTTGGTGGCCCCCAAGCGACAAACTTCGGGGGGTTTTTTTTCTCTGGTTCCACCCCAAGTGTAGTGAGTTCGGAGAGCGCATCATCGATGCATAAAGTTTGGCTTTTAGCATGCGTGGCGCCGGAAAGGGTCCCCGTTGGGAGCCGCCGCCAAAGTCATGCCACAGGAACGGGCCCCAAGGACGGCCAAGCACAGCTGTAAGCGATGCTCGACAAATATTAGACACAGTTCAGTTCGGTCGAGTTTGAAACGTTGTTTAACAGTCGCCGGCCGGCCGGCCGGCCGGCCGGATGATGCTCCCTCAGGCGCGCTGTGTGTCCTTTGGGCCCTTCGGGGACGAGTGTTTCTGTTTGAACTTGCGATGGACGTAAAGTACCCATCGTGGGCTAGAAAAAACATAACTAGCTGGCGGAGCTGCCGGCGGTGATGACCGAAAGCCATAGCCATCTCCGGCGGCCCAAATGTGGCGCTTGCCTAAAAATGGCAAGTTGCAAGCAAATAAATGGCCCCG
>NW_026457543.1:0-1684 GCF_943734635.1 Anopheles cruzii | reverse complement strand
CTGTGCACTCGATTACGCACGGATACGGGCAGGGCCGCGGCAGGACGCGGAAGGGCATGCGGCTCCTGGTGGTGTGATTGACCGCCGGGTGGGGGGGGCGAGCGTATGCTGCGCAACATTCGTGTAACCTTTTGCGTTGTTTCTCGGTTGTGTGGGGACCATCCTTTCCGACTTGGGGAGCCTTACCAGGCGAGGTAACTGTCACTGTCTCTGTTACAGTTACCCTGGCTCTATCAGCGGGGGCTAAATTTGCCGATGACTATCCATTAAACAAAAAGTCATGACTACAATTTAAATCACAGCTGCTGCCGTGCAGGTTGCATAACTTCAGGCGTTAAAATATCGCAAAATGGTTAATTTCATATTCCTGAACGAGTGTAGTAGATATAAAATGTTTATATTGACAAACAAGTTGAAACATATCCGTAGGTTGATGGCTAAAACTATCAATGTTCGCCTGCCCCGTACAAATTCCCCATAGTGCGAGGGTCGAGTCGATGGCGGCAGACGCAACACAGTCTTTGCCGACCATCTACCAAACTACGCGAACGCGGATTGCCGCAATCTAGGCGCACACTGGCAGAAGGCAGTAGAAGGCACCGACTTTCTCCTAGCCTTAGTTTTATTCAATTAATTATTATCGATTGGGCGAGATGCCGCCGCGAGTGGACCGTGGGTGTTTATGTCCGCCATTTCACCCCCCCCATTTGTCCGCCTGCTCCCATCACATCACACCCGCTGCGCTGCGACTTCCGGTTATCAATTCGTCGACTTCCGCCCAATCGACGCCGGGCGCGTCAAGCGAAAGTTTGCGCTCTTTACCGCCCATTCTTGCAATCTGTTTTGGGTGCACTATTTGGTTCACAATGTTTTTGTTACTGACCGTTTTCGATAAAAAGGGTTCCAATAAGGAGAAATCCTCGGCCAGGTAGTGTGATAATGAGTATAGTTTGTAGTTAATTCCACGATTTCGTTCCCCCATTGAACCATGGCCGATGCGAGCCGATGCCTCTTTTCCCTTGGCACTTGAATTTGTGTGTGTGTGTGCCTGATTAGATTGTGCATTAATGGTTTATTTATGCATTAATTTAAATCCGGCCTCTGTGTCGAATCGAATCGTTTGAACTTGATTCTGTCGGAGACCGCCGGAGACACGCAGCATCAGCAGCACCCCCGGGTCCCGTGACCGAGAAATGAAATGGCTGACGACACCATTAGTAGGGCTTCTCTCTAGGGCCGAGAAGGGCGGCGCCAGAAAAACGTCATTTCTCGGCGCTAGGAAAGCGGACCAAAATCCAACCGGCTGGAGAAATCCTCGACCTCTAGCGCGTCTAACGTCGGGCGGCGGCCGGGCGTCGTCGATTAAGGCCAAATTGTGGGTGATGATTTATTTGAATTTGATAGGAAAACTATTTCCTTCGCGCGAGAGGCAGTTTTCCGGCTTTTCAATTTTCACTTCGCCGATCCGATCCGTTCCGATCCGTCTCGTTCAAATAGTACTTCCGTTCCGCTGCGCTGCGTAGTGCTCCGTACTTGAAATGCGGACGGCTGCTACGGAACTTTTGCTCGTTAATTTTTGTCCCGCCCATGGTGTTTTCTAATTTTCTCCTAGGTTTGTTGACTCATTCAGAAGAACAGAAAGTTACTGAATAGGGGTCACGGTTTTTATGTGTTTGCCGGGGGG
>NW_026457542.1:0-1684 GCF_943734635.1 Anopheles cruzii | reverse complement strand
CTGTGCACTCGATTACGCACGGATACGGGCAGGGCCGCGGCAGGACGCGGAAGGGCATGCGGCTCCTGGTGGTGTGATTGACCGCCGGGTGGGGGGGGCGAGCGTATGCTGCGCAACATTCGTGTAACCTTTTGCGTTGTTTCTCGGTTGTGTGGGGACCATCCTTTCCGACTTGGGGAGCCTTACCAGGCGAGGTAACTGTCACTGTCTCTGTTACAGTTACCCTGGCTCTATCAGCGGGGGCTAAATTTGCCGATGACTATCCATTAAACAAAAAGTCATGACTACAATTTAAATCACAGCTGCTGCCGTGCAGGTTGCATAACTTCAGGCGTTAAAATATCGCAAAATGGTTAATTTCATATTCCTGAACGAGTGTAGTAGATATAAAATGTTTATATTGACAAACAAGTTGAAACATATCCGTAGGTTGATGGCTAAAACTATCAATGTTCGCCTGCCCCGTACAAATTCCCCATAGTGCGAGGGTCGAGTCGATGGCGGCAGACGCAACACAGTCTTTGCCGACCATCTACCAAACTACGCGAACGCGGATTGCCGCAATCTAGGCGCACACTGGCAGAAGGCAGTAGAAGGCACCGACTTTCTCCTAGCCTTAGTTTTATTCAATTAATTATTATCGATTGGGCGAGATGCCGCCGCGAGTGGACCGTGGGTGTTTATGTCCGCCATTTCACCCCCCCCATTTGTCCGCCTGCTCCCATCACATCACACCCGCTGCGCTGCGACTTCCGGTTATCAATTCGTCGACTTCCGCCCAATCGACGCCGGGCGCGTCAAGCGAAAGTTTGCGCTCTTTACCGCCCATTCTTGCAATCTGTTTTGGGTGCACTATTTGGTTCACAATGTTTTTGTTACTGACCGTTTTCGATAAAAAGGGTTCCAATAAGGAGAAATCCTCGGCCAGGTAGTGTGATAATGAGTATAGTTTGTAGTTAATTCCACGATTTCGTTCCCCCATTGAACCATGGCCGATGCGAGCCGATGCCTCTTTTCCCTTGGCACTTGAATTTGTGTGTGTGTGTGCCTGATTAGATTGTGCATTAATGGTTTATTTATGCATTAATTTAAATCCGGCCTCTGTGTCGAATCGAATCGTTTGAACTTGATTCTGTCGGAGACCGCCGGAGACACGCAGCATCAGCAGCACCCCCGGGTCCCGTGACCGAGAAATGAAATGGCTGACGACACCATTAGTAGGGCTTCTCTCTAGGGCCGAGAAGGGCGGCGCCAGAAAAACGTCATTTCTCGGCGCTAGGAAAGCGGACCAAAATCCAACCGGCTGGAGAAATCCTCGACCTCTAGCGCGTCTAACGTCGGGCGGCGGCCGGGCGTCGTCGATTAAGGCCAAATTGTGGGTGATGATTTATTTGAATTTGATAGGAAAACTATTTCCTTCGCGCGAGAGGCAGTTTTCCGGCTTTTCAATTTTCACTTCGCCGATCCGATCCGTTCCGATCCGTCTCGTTCAAATAGTACTTCCGTTCCGCTGCGCTGCGTAGTGCTCCGTACTTGAAATGCGGACGGCTGCTACGGAACTTTTGCTCGTTAATTTTTGTCCCGCCCATGGTGTTTTCTAATTTTCTCCTAGGTTTGTTGACTCATTCAGAAGAACAGAAAGTTACTGAATAGGGGTCACGGTTTTTATGTGTTTGCCGGGGGG
>NW_026457541.1:0-1685 GCF_943734635.1 Anopheles cruzii | reverse complement strand
GATCTGTCGGGGATGATCGCGCCGCCGTCGTCGATCACTGCCAGTGGGTATGCGACGCGCTTCGGTGAAACGGCCGACCCGTCGTCCGTAGTGTTTCCGGAAGACAATCATCATTCTGTGGCCGAAATGCCAACCGTCGGGCGATATGGAACTGAAAATAACCGACAGCCAGCCAGTAATCAGCCGAGTAGTAATAGTTTCCATCAAACCGTAGCCCCCGAACCGACTCGACAACAGCCACGGCAACAGCTGCACGTTAGCGAATTCATCCACAAGGTGGAGCTGGACATCAACGAGAAGGGCACGGAGGGCGGGGCAATTACGACGTCCACGGTGTTCCGGTCGCTACCGTCGGTGTTCTTCCGGGCCGATGCCCCATTCCTGCTGCTGCTCGGGCACGACGAAACGAGACTTCCCCTGTTTTACGGCAGCATCTACGATCCTTCGTCGTCGTAAGCTGTACCGCTACCGCTTAAGGACACGAAAAGCATATAACCGATTTTGAAAGAACCCTTTCAACGAAACATATTCAAAACAATCGTTTCCTCGATGAATTTGTGTGTGTTTAAGTTTTACAACGGCGAATCTATTGATACGTATTTATTGAACCATCCTTCAGTCATTGACGATCCTGCGTTCTCTAACCAAACAAGTATTGGATAGTTTGCAGTGAAGCGGATTACCAAAAATCGAAAAGGCGACTTTTTTGTCTAGGGTTTAGTTTCCTTTACTTAAAAATACGACAGTCGGTTTTTATTCAGTTGTATTATTTACCGTCTGTGAGATACAAATTAACAAAGTGTCCATCAACGTTGACAAAACCCCTTTACACCCTTTTTTACGCTTCGTGTGACCTCCCACTTACCTTTTAATAATAAATTTTATATGATAAATAATATACAACTTGTAGGCGTATATTTTAACTAGTGTAAAAAAGAGTTAAATATGTTTATATTATAGTTTTCACATTAATCTAATGAACAGTTGTAACTCGTGTAAGTTTTAACATCAAATAAACATTACTTTTTCAATCAAATCAACAACACAAACATTAATACGAACTTTTTTGAAAGTCTATTTATACGAAAGTTTTCCAAAGTACAGTAGATGTGTTGGTAACATTGCAGCTCACATTGACTTTTCTTAAACCACCGATCGCTTTGAGAGTGAACAATTTCTACGATCGACTGCGATTTGTATTGGACGAAACCTGTTTGTTGCAGCGAATCGGCCAACCAGCTGATTGTGTGTAGCACACGATCACGATCGCCGTATGTGTGAGCTGCCAACGGACGTATGAGGATAAGCGAAGGCCTTTCGTAACAATAATCAGCAATCGTGTGATCGCTACCACGTGTTGGATCGGTCGTGGGAACTAATCGTCCTGTTACTCCCAAGTATTCGCTCCACGTTTTCGTTTCTCTTTCATTGATGATTTTAAAGCGGTACTCAATCTCATCGGCTCGCATTTGTTGTCTCTTCCTATTGGTTGGTATTTCATTTCCCATGCCGTTCTCATCTTTCTTCATAGTAAAGGTCTCCTTTTTGGGTAAATTTGTTTAACGGACTGAATATAATCAAATTAGTATGCTAATGAGACCTGGCGCAAAGTACCAAATCATCATCGGTGTTGAACGGCAGGATCAAGATCGCCCAAGATGAAGACGATCCATAGTGGATTTTCT
>NW_026457540.1:0-1685 GCF_943734635.1 Anopheles cruzii | reverse complement strand
TTGATAAAGATTCTTTGCCATCCATTTTTTGGAAGAGACAAAAATCGACGATGAGCCAAAACACGTCCAAGCAAAACAGCTGTCAAAAATTGACTGATTACTCAAAATGGCCGAACTTTTCACCATAAGTTACTGACATGTGTAGTAACCTAACTCCACAAAAAAATCGAAAATCGGATATACGTAGCCCGAGAAAATTCAAATGTCGCGAAAATTATTGATCACACCTCGTATGTATCTCAAACTCACTGATAATAAGGAGATACTAAACGAACGAACGCATTCGCTTCGTATGAAAGCATAAATGAGTGAAAAAACTCGCTGTCCATTTTAATTGAAATCGGCGAAAACCACGCAACGATTGATGCCGTGCGAATACACAAACATCGAAACCGCTTATTTGTGTTATAAAACATAGCTTAGCTGCTAATAAAGATCCGCTTTTGATGAAGAGTCCGAGATCGAAAAACAACAATAATAGAGTGTATGAAATCGACCGCTAAATATGTGCGGAAGCACACACTCTCGCTTGCGCAACATACATGCTTGTGGTTTGATATTGGAATTGTGTGCGGCTATTCAAACGGTTTTATAGGTGTGACAAAATTCCAACTCACGCTAATTCTTGTTATTAATAAAATGTTCTGCAAACGTGCTTTTTGCTTTCAATTGTTTAGTGTTTAACTAACAAAAGCTATCGAGCAGCCTTTTTCTGAAGGCAAACAATTTACACATAAATCGGTTCGCGACTACTTTGAAATGTCCCAGTAACCTTGAATCCGAAGCGTTCAAATGCTCCTCTCTTTGTATTAGGTAGTATTAGGAGAAAGCTTCATTTTATCTGTGGCTTACAGGCATTTGTCACGTGTTTGGTGGGAATACACTAAACCCATATAATCTTCATATCACGTTCACGTCCAGAGAAACGAGACGAACGTTAACACTCAACCGATTGGTGGGCCTTGTCGCAATAAGGATGCTTTTATAGCGTGCGACACTCTCGAGGCCCAAGTCCATTAACGCGCGCCTCTAAAATCCGCAGCCCCGAACGTAATAAAAACGTTTTTCAATTACGGCACAAAATCGAACCTTTCGGTTTCGAGATTGCATCCGGGGTCTCTGTTTTCCGATCATTTGCTGCTAATTTAGAAAATAAGCTCGTCCGGGTGTCCCTTTTTGGGGTTCGCGATAATTAACGACGGCCATAAAAGGAACTTTTACGCCGGAACGGTTACGCACAACACATTCTGGGCCCGTTCGCACGGTACGTGATCCGCTGCCGTTGCGTGAAGTCGGGACGAAAACACACATAGGAAAAAAAAATACGGATAAACAATGCAGGATATTCGTCCGCTTGGAACAGTGAGCACTGTAACAGTGAGCAAAATATGTGTATTCATTAAAACATTCTTTCTTCCTTCCTGTTGGCATCTAGCCCGAAGACTGATTACTCCGCTCGAATGAGCAAACTTATTGCACTGGGTAGTAGCGACTCGTGACGATCGCCATTTGCAAGTTCAAAGTGAATTTCGAATTACGACCCGTGCCCCGGGGGACCAGCAATAAAGAGTTTGCTATTGTTCACCTAAACAACAGTGCGAAGTAAAACAGCACAGCCGTGGTGCGGTCTGGCAGTGTTATATTATGCCGTGGTTTCATTACTCGGGCCAGTGGTCTCGAGTACG
>NW_026457539.1:0-1685 GCF_943734635.1 Anopheles cruzii | reverse complement strand
CGGCAAGCGGATCGTGCCACTGACCGTCACCGGTGATCCATCCTCAGCCTTCCCGGGGCTCATGTGGCGGCGTGCCCTTATTCGATAATTGCCGGTTCCGTGCGGTGAGTTCCATTATCCTTTAGCTTTGGGCACAGGGGCATAGCTTCTTTGTGTCTTTATCGTTTAGGCTTAGAATTGAAACCACTCTAAGTGGTGGCGATATTTGAGTCGAGTATTATTATTTTTATGCAAGGCAAGATATTTTGGGCCAAAATTGTATAGAACAAGCAATTATAGGAATTCACAAGGCCATTGCCAATCTTGTTCATAATTATGATGCTTTGTTGAAACCCATCAGCATAGTTCACAAAGGTCTTAGTGTCCTTCCGTCCGCTGGTGACAGCATCGAAGCGTAGTGCATCTGTATTCTGCGCATTCGAATGCATTACCCATTTACTGTGCCAATCGAACGGCAGCTAATTATATACAAAGTGTTTCACTACTGGTATCCGGCAATGTATTTCCTTCGCCCATGATCGGATTAATGGTAGTCGGATCGCAATTATCATCACGTAAACCCAGCGTGGACGCGCGCTGCTCTGAACCGCGTAACACGAAACGTCACCGGCGCGTGCTTTCGTGCGGCGGAATTGCAGGATTCCCTTTTACTTTGTTCCCCAATCGTAATTATTCCCCAAATGCCCGGACGTGTCGCATTATCGGTACGCATTATGATGCGGCGGCATTGTGCAGCCAAATTTTGGGTCGCAATATCCGCCACCGGGTTGTTTGCATTCGCGAGACTTTAATACTTTTTGCGTACGAGTACGAGTGACGAGTTAATTTTACAGCATTTCAATTACCAAACGATTGCCACCCTTTGCTTCGTAGTCTTGCAAAAGTTTGGATCCGGGAGAATAGTTTGTCATTAGCACGAGTCATTTGCTCGCGTAGAAGCCGGACGCTAAAATGCATTCCCGAACACTCCAGTTCCATGGAATGCAGTTCCCGAGACAGCCGCTGCAAAGTTCAATTATGAAACAGGAAACTTTTGCTCGCCAAAGCTCGCCTTTAAACCGACCAGCAACTGGAAGTTGTCAAGAAATTCCATCCGAACTCGTCTCCCAAACCGATGACGCCGACAACGACAGCGGAACGGGAATTACTTCGCAAAGGCATAATCCGGAAAACGAGAAAGTTGCGGAAAAAGTTTTCTTTAATTTACTCTCGGCCAGCGCTAATGGGTGGACGCGCTGAGTTCGGGAAAGGATTTGCCCCGATGAGGCGTCCCATTGCCGGCCAATTCAATCTTTTGAAACCCCACAGGAAGTCGGGTCGGCGAAATTACATCAGTTTTAAGTATCGTATTACGAAATACCACAAAAATCTATTTCGGGCCACCGAGATTATGCTTCAACGCCGGGTGCTTACGGCGAAATAATACGTCTATCCGCCTCCAAGGACCCACCACCAATTGGTCTATGTGTAGTAAGGGACTACACGACTACTGAGAGGATTAAGTCGAAACAAATCGCCTGTGCTAGTCGAGAGACAAATTGTCAAACAAAAGCTCCGAGGCCAGCCTGTCGCCCGAGCGACAATTTATTCCCCGCACAACCGACTTCCGCTTCGGGCGGCGGGACATGAAATATGGACCGTTCGCCTGTCGCCAGTCGCCACGAAAGCCTACAGGACGAGCGCCA
>NW_026457538.1:0-1685 GCF_943734635.1 Anopheles cruzii | reverse complement strand
GATCTGTCGGGGATGATCGCGCCGCCGTCGTCGATCACTGCCAGTGGGTATGCGACGCGCTTCGGTGAAACGGCCGACCCGTCGTCCGTAGTGTTTCCGGAAGACAATCATCATTCTGTGGCCGAAATGCCAACCGTCGGGCGATATGGAACTGAAAATAACCGACAGCCAGCCAGTAATCAGCCGAGTAGTAATAGTTTCCATCAAACCGTAGCCCCCGAACCGACTCGACAACAGCCACGGCAACAGCTGCACGTTAGCGAATTCATCCACAAGGTGGAGCTGGACATCAACGAGAAGGGCACGGAGGGCGGGGCAATTACGACGTCCACGGTGTTCCGGTCGCTACCGTCGGTGTTCTTCCGGGCCGATGCCCCATTCCTGCTGCTGCTCGGGCACGACGAAACGAGACTTCCCCTGTTTTACGGCAGCATCTACGATCCTTCGTCGTCGTAAGCTGTACCGCTACCGCTTAAGGACACGAAAAGCATATAACCGATTTTGAAAGAACCCTTTCAACGAAACATATTCAAAACAATCGTTTCCTCGATGAATTTGTGTGTGTTTAAGTTTTACAACGGCGAATCTATTGATACGTATTTATTGAACCATCCTTCAGTCATTGACGATCCTGCGTTCTCTAACCAAACAAGTATTGGATAGTTTGCAGTGAAGCGGATTACCAAAAATCGAAAAGGCGACTTTTTTGTCTAGGGTTTAGTTTCCTTTACTTAAAAATACGACAGTCGGTTTTTATTCAGTTGTATTATTTACCGTCTGTGAGATACAAATTAACAAAGTGTCCATCAACGTTGACAAAACCCCTTTACACCCTTTTTTACGCTTCGTGTGACCTCCCACTTACCTTTTAATAATAAATTTTATATGATAAATAATATACAACTTGTAGGCGTATATTTTAACTAGTGTAAAAAAGAGTTAAATATGTTTATATTATAGTTTTCACATTAATCTAATGAACAGTTGTAACTCGTGTAAGTTTTAACATCAAATAAACATTACTTTTTCAATCAAATCAACAACACAAACATTAATACGAACTTTTTTGAAAGTCTATTTATACGAAAGTTTTCCAAAGTACAGTAGATGTGTTGGTAACATTGCAGCTCACATTGACTTTTCTTAAACCACCGATCGCTTTGAGAGTGAACAATTTCTACGATCGACTGCGATTTGTATTGGACGAAACCTGTTTGTTGCAGCGAATCGGCCAACCAGCTGATTGTGTGTAGCACACGATCACGATCGCCGTATGTGTGAGCTGCCAACGGACGTATGAGGATAAGCGAAGGCCTTTCGTAACAATAATCAGCAATCGTGTGATCGCTACCACGTGTTGGATCGGTCGTGGGAACTAATCGTCCTGTTACTCCCAAGTATTCGCTCCACGTTTTCGTTTCTCTTTCATTGATGATTTTAAAGCGGTACTCAATCTCATCGGCTCGCATTTGTTGTCTCTTCCTATTGGTTGGTATTTCATTTCCCATGCCGTTCTCATCTTTCTTCATAGTAAAGGTCTCCTTTTTGGGTAAATTTGTTTAACGGACTGAATATAATCAAATTAGTATGCTAATGAGACCTGGCGCAAAGTACCAAATCATCATCGGTGTTGAACGGCAGGATCAAGATCGCCCAAGATGAAGACGATCCATAGTGGATTTTCT
>NW_026457537.1:0-1687 GCF_943734635.1 Anopheles cruzii | reverse complement strand
TGGCGATCATTAGCAAAAACAGTCACGCGACCGGCGAGAGATAAACGTGGCCCCCGGTCGTCGTCGTCGATGCACCTCGAAGTGCAGCGCCCATCGACACCAAGCCCATTCTGGCGATTGCATTCGGGCGGGGCCACAAACACTCGGGGCACGTGCGGATCGCACGAACAGTCGAATATGTAATTCATTTGTTAACATAAATTAGCGCGAAAATATTCCGACAGAAATAAATTATCCTTCCTCTCCGGGTCCTCTCCATCGCGTGGATCCGCTGCCAAAAGGGATAGGGAGACAGAGAGAGAGACAGAGAGAACCGAGCATTGTTCCGGGCCGTCATCCCGAACCATGTCGAGTCGCGGTTGCCCAATTGGCAACGAATGCAGATAAGCCACGCGTGCGGAGATCCAGGTGCGGAGGTGTTAGTTCCATAATTGCCGGGGTGGCCCGAAGGGAGCAGGTCGAAGGGACAATTTGAGAACTTTGCATGCAGGAAAAATAACACAGCCTCCACACCACAGCGCGACTACGGCGCCTGTTCTAGTGAGGAGTTATGGGAGCAACGGTGCAACTACTGCTTTCGACGGCTCTGGCACGTTTCACACTCGCCTCGCCTCGCCGATGTGTGTGTGTGGGGTGGTTCCAAGCCCACCCGGCACCACAATGCCGGCACAACGGCCCCCGAGTGGAAACATAACCAAACGAAACGCTCGGAAATGTTGGCGGATTTCAGGAAAAACTATTATCATATGCATATGCCACTTCCAGGGGGGGTTCCGCGGGTGCGCGTTCGTATGTGTGTCGGTGTTCGGCCGGTGTTTGTGTTATTCTCCGACAACCTCGTGACCTCGGCACCCCTCGGAATGAGAGGGACCTTTTTTATCCCTTTTCCCTCTGTTCGCCTGAGCTGCAGTCGTTTTCCTGGTGCTTCCCATGCTGGATCTCGTCCATGTCATCGGAAGGCTGTTAATTGGCCTGCGGCCCCCCTTTTTTGGTGGGTTCCTCCGACGACCGCAAACGCACGAGCTTGAGCTACAAATTTTGCGACACCTTTTTTAATGCCACGCCAAATACGCTGCTTTATTTGCTGTTCGCGCCCTCTGATCAACGGTGCATAAACTAGTGTCCGTGTGTCCGTGTGTGTGTGTGTGTGTTGGTGTGCATGTTTTTATGTTGGTGGCCCCCAAGCGACAAACTTCGGGGGGTTTTTTTTCTCTGGTTCCACCCCAAGTGTAGTGAGTTCGGAGAGCGCATCATCGATGCATAAAGTTTGGCTTTTAGCATGCGTGGCGCCGGAAAGAGTCCCCGTTGGGAGCCGCCGCCGAAGTCATGCCACAGGGACGGGCCCCAAGGACGGCCAAGCACAGCTGTAAACGCTGCTCGACAAATATTAGACACAGTTCAGTTCGGTCGAGTTTGAAACGTTGTTTAACAGCCGACAGTCGCCGGCCAGCCGGCCGGCCGGCCGGATGATGCTCCCTCGGGCGCGGTGTGTGTCCTTTGGGCCCTTCGGGGACGAGTGTTTCTGTTTGAACTTGCGATGGACGTAAAGTACCCATCGTGGGCTAGAAAAAACATAACTAGCTGGCGGAGCTGCCGGCGGTGATGACCGAAAGCCATAGCCATCTCCGGCGGCCCAAATGTGGCGCTTGCCTAAAAATGGCAAGTTGCAAGCAAATAAATGGCCCCG
>NW_026457536.1:0-1688 GCF_943734635.1 Anopheles cruzii | reverse complement strand
ATCGTGCACGAAACGTGCCAACGTCCGCAGGTTAATGGGTGACCGTAACGCGTACGTCGATTCGTTCTCGGCGTCCACGATGAAGGCCACGGTTCGGTTCGGTTCCTGCAGCACGTCGATCCCAAGCCGCTCGCTAAACGAATGGTACAGCGAGCTGTCCATACTGAGGAAGGTGAGGGTTTTGTTATGCTTGCACGACAATCCACCGACCGCAGCGTAGATTGCGTCCGATTCGCCTTCCGGCTCCGGGTAGAACAAGTGCGTTCCATCGCCCTCCGCCAACCGAAACAGCTCGCACTGCCGGCGGAGGTACTGTTTGGTGAGCAATTTCGGACCCCGATAGTCGTGCGTCGAGTCGATTGCACTTGAAGTGACCACCTCGGAAGCCTCCGGTGTAGGGCGTGCCCTTGCCGGACACCCATCTTCTTCTTCCTGCTGCTGCTGCCCTGTACCGCTCCACCGCAGGGATGGTTTCATTTCGGGACCGAAACGGGCTCCGCAGCTTTCCGTCGGTTGGCACCTTCCGGCCAGTGCCGGGGCTATGTCACAGTACGCGGAATCGGGTTCCGATCCTCCAGATTGGCCCGCAAGCTTTCTTCCATCGGCAAACTTTGACGAATTGAGCACATTCACAAACGAAACGGACACGGTCGATCGATCGATACCGCCACGGCGTCGACGGCGACCATCGGCCCCTCTTCCTTCATCGTCATCCTGCGACGGGTGTCGCCCCAGAATGGATCCACATTGGACCTTTCGGTGAGTGTACCGCTCGAGGGCGACCAGACGCTGTTCGGCAATGTACTCACGGGCCATTTCCTGTACCCAGGTATCGCCGGCACAGTTGTAATAGTGCATGCTGAGCTGCCGGAGCATCATGTACGCATCGGAACTGTCTCCCTCGGCATACAGTGGCCGCGGATTGAAGAGAAACAGAACCGGACCCTGCCGGAAGTACGGTGCGATCGTGCTGGATTTCGACCCGGGCGGTGCGATCCACATCGAGACGACCTGCAGATGTTTAACGAGCCAACCGTTCAGCTCCCTCGGTGTCCACGATTCCTTACCGACGTACTCCTGATGACGTAGAAGGAAAATGAATTAGTATCACCGAAACAAACCGACCCGTCGCAGACCCGAGAAACCTTACGATTGTTTCATTCCACAAGTACAGCCGAATGGAAGGTTGCGTTTCGACGCCGAACAGCTTGCAGGACTCGCCCGTCACGACCCCGAATGAAACTTCCTGGAACGGATCCTTCTCGAGCCACTTAACGGCCGCCTGATAGTACTGGTGGTAAAGTTTGCTGTCGTTGGTCACCTCAAGGAATGCGACGATCACAGCCTACGAGAAATGGACGAATGTAAGATCAGATGATCGTGCGATCGTGCGGCGTGGCACTTACATCCTTGCCGGTCATTCGATCCATCAGGTCGGCAGGATTAACGAACCGCTGCAGCGGTGCCACCAACGATTGGACGAATCGCGAAAGGGCACCGGCCGTCCACGCTTGGTGGTACTGGATCACAAACCCGTTCGGTTGGTACGCCATCAGCACCGGCCAAGAGAGCACCTTCGTGTACCGCTGCCGACACTCGCCGCCTGGCTGCCAACAGTTGATCGCCACAAAGTGAGCCTCTCGGTGGTAGAGCTGGGCGACGGCTTCGTACGCTTGGCGCGCATACTG
>NW_026457535.1:0-1688 GCF_943734635.1 Anopheles cruzii | reverse complement strand
TAAACTGTTGTTTGTGTGTTTTCACTTCTTAAGATGATGACAAAACCTAAATTAACTCGAAACGTCTGGTGCGCCCATCGTCTGGAGATTTTTCGAGTGCCGACGCTGAAAAACGAATTTTTCGCCTACCAGCTGCGCGTGGCCGAAACCGACCAACCGTACCAGGGTCGAAGGAGCGCAGTGAAGGTAGCCCAGCGCCGATGCGGCGCGTTCGTTAGCGAGAAAGAGTCAACACTCTGTGTGCGGCGCTGTGGCCTCTCAAACAGTCGAACTTCGGCGGCGTGCGTCGCCAAGATGAGATGAGGCTTCTCTTTTCTCGATTTTCCGGCGTTTCAGAGGATCGGACTTCCGATCGGCTTCCGTTCTAGCTCCCAGTTGGATGCATGGCAGAACTCGCACCAGCTGAATTTGGCTCAAATTGCGTGAAAACTATCTGAGTTTAACTGGAATTAACCAAGATTAACAATCTCTCATTTTAGCCTTTTAACAACATCGAAAAGTCCCGAAGATAGAATAAAGGGTGCCGAACCGAGGAATTCATAACGCATTATTCGCCAGACGTTCTCCAGGTTCGATCTGCCTTTCTAGCGTGTCGGCTAACCACTCGTCTCAATCCTGTGTGTTATGTTGGCCTTAATTTCTGTTCCGGGTTGACCAAAATTGAGGTATTTTATATTTTATATTATACTATATTTATATTATAAGTAAAAACGCACCTACTGTTTGAATTAGTCGGACCACTCGTTCAGTTTTAACCATTCAACAATTCTGTGTTTGCTTCATTAAAAATCTGTCCATTTTAACGAGTTTAGCCGATGATTATATTTTGAATTGCCTACAAGATTGAGTGACTTCGGAGCTACCCGTCAATTATAGTTTATAAACTGCTCGTGACTACCTGTGAAATTAGACCAAGCTGTCAAAAAGTAAAAGCGGAACCGAAACTGTCAAAACGCCCCACAGAACAGTAAACAAACTACACGTGGACGAATTTAGAAAATCTCTGCACAGAAATAGACGATTGCAGTGAAAATGAAAGCTTCGGCATTTAACAAGAAGAAGAATGGTGTTGAGTAAGTTGGTGTTTGATGCATATTGAAAGGTATTACAGCACATTATTTTCCAGAACCCCAAAAACATGTCGATGGTGCTTGGCGGCGTGTGACGATTTAGAGCCCCTACCGAACGACGAATCCGGACAATACAAGCTTCAACTACTCTTCGATTGTACCGGTTTTCAGGTAGGACGATTGTTAAAACAAACATCTCAACCTGTTCCACAAGAAAGACTGTTCTATGAAACTCATATTTTTACAGGCCGATGTATTACCTGGAGTTCCGACGTTTTTGTGCACGAAGTGCGAATTACGCTTGCATAAGATGTATACGTTTCGCTGGCGATGCAACGAAAACATTGCACTGGTCAATGGATTTACCGAAAAGCAAAACACAGTGAAGAACGAGGCAGACATCAGTAACGACCATCTTGGCCACTCTGCTGAACAAACGGTTGGCACAGAATTGTCTATCAAAACTGAAGTTAACGCACCGGATGTAGCGAACGATGCGGTTCAGAGGAGTTGCGTAGTTCCTCACGTAAATGGGACACATGAATGTTGTGGCAACCAAGCTGATGATTTGTTCGAAGCAGAGGAAAATCCAATTGCGAAATTAGAGAATGAAGATGT
>NW_026457534.1:0-1688 GCF_943734635.1 Anopheles cruzii | reverse complement strand
ATCGTGCACGAAACGTGCCAACGTCCGCAGGTTAATGGGTGACCG
The DNA here is from genome assembly GCF_943734635.1 of Anopheles cruzii. Taxonomy (NCBI): domain Eukaryota; kingdom Metazoa; phylum Arthropoda; class Insecta; order Diptera; family Culicidae; genus Anopheles; species Anopheles cruzii. The sequence continues at coordinate 1,643 of NW_026457534.1, read as the reverse complement.
TAGCGCGTACGTCGATTCGTTCTCGGCGTCGACGATGAAGGCCACGGTTCGGTTCGGTTCCTGCAGCACGTCGATCCCAAGCCGCTCGCTAAACGAATGGTACAGCGAGCTGTCCATACTGAGGAAGGTGAGGGTTTTGTTATGCTTGCACGACAATCCACCGACCGCAGCGTAGATTGCGTCCGATTCGCCTTCCGGCTCCGTGTAGAACAAGTGCGTTCCATCTCCCTCCGCCAACCGAAACAACTCACACTGCCGGCGGAGGTACTGTTTGGTGAGCAATTTCGGACCCCGATAGTCGTGCGTCGAGTCGATTGCACTTGAAGTGACCACCTCGGAAGCCTCCGGTGTAGGGCGTGCCCTTGCCGGACACCCATCTTCTTCTTCCTGCTGCTGCTGCCCTGTACCGCTCCACCGCAGGGATGGTTTCCTTTCGGGACCGAAACGGGCTCCGCAGCTTTCCGTCGGTTGGCACCTTCCGGCCAGTGCCGGGGCTATGTCACAGTACGCGGAATCGGGTTCCGATCCTCCGGAGTGGCCCGCAAGCTTTCTTCCATCGGCAAACTTTGACGAATTGAGCACATTCACAAACGAAACGGACACGGTGGATCGATCGATCCCGCCACGGCGTCGACGGCGACCATCGGCCCCTCTTCCTTCGTCGTCATCCTGCGACGGGTGTCGCCCCAGAATGGATCCACATTGGACCTTTCGGTGAGTGTACCGCTCGAGGGCGACCAGACGCTGTTCGGCGATGTATTCACGGGCCATTTCCTGGACCCATGTATCACCGGCACAGTTGTAATAGTGCATACTGAGCTGCCGGAGCATCATGTACGCATCGGAACTGTCTCCCTCGGCATACAGTGGCCGCGGATTGAAGAGAAACAGAACCGGACCCTGCCGGAAGTACGGTGCGATCGTGCTGGATTTCGTCCCGGGCGGTGCGATCCACATCGAGACGACCTGCAGATGTTTAACGAGCCAACCGTTCAGCTCCCTCGGTGTCCACGATTCCTTACCGACGTACTCCTGATGACGTAGAAGGAAAATGAATTGGTATCACCGAAACAAACCGACCCGTCGCAGACCCGAGAATCCTTACGATTGTTTCATTCCACAAGTACAGCCGAATGGAAGGTTGCGTTTCGACGCCAAACAGCTTGCAGGACTCGCCCGTCACGACCCCGAATGAAACCTCCTGGAACGGATCCTTCTCGAGCCACTTGACGGCCGCCTGATAGTACTGGTGGTAAAGTTTGCTGTCGTTGCTCACCTCAAGGAATGCGACGATCACAGCCTACGAGAAATGGACGAATGTAAGATCAGATGATCGTGCGATCGTGCGGCGTGGCACTTACATCCTTGCCGGTCATTCGATCCATCAGGTCGGCAGGATTAACGAACCGCTGCAGGGGTGCCACCAACGATTGGACGAACCGCGAAAGGGCACCGGCCGTCCACGCTTGGTGGTATTGGATCACAAACCCGTTCGGTTGGTACGCCATCAGCACCGGCCACGAGAGCACCTTCGTGTACCGCTGCCGACACTCGCCGCCTGGCTGCCAACAGTTGATCGCCACAAAGTGAGCCTCCCGGTGGTAGAGCTGGGCGACGGCTTCGTACGCTTGGCGCGCATACTG
>NW_026457533.1:0-1688 GCF_943734635.1 Anopheles cruzii | reverse complement strand
CGGTTTATCGACCTGTCTCGAGGGGGTGGTGTCAGAGGTCTTTCGTATGGGAGCTTCCTGCAAAGTAAGACCAGTAGCCGAACGACGACTCCGGCACCACCAACATGCTGAGCGACAGACGCTCATCCTCCAGTACTAGTGTGTTCAATAAGTTCGTATGGTCGGTAACAAATGACGCTGCCACGAACCTAATTTTTTTGTTATAGCGGTACACTCTTCATATAAACGTATGTGAAGTTTCATTTCAATCGGTCACTTAATTTATTTTTTACAAGCCATTTAGTTTAGACGTGTCGCAGTATTTTTTACAATGGAATTTTTTTTATTTTTGAAAGGTTTAAAAGCAAAAGAAATTTATGAACGAACGTTGAAAGTGTACAAAGACTCTCCACCTTTAATTAGGAGGTTAAAAGGAGAGTTTCTGAGTTTAAACGTGGTCGTAGTAGCCTTCAAGACGATCCATGTCAGAAACGTCAAAAAACAAACACAACACCTGAAATCGTAATAAAATACCGGATACCGTATTGAAAAATTGTCAATTCACTGAAAAAGATTTAGTATAAGATCTAGTCATCTCATTGAGCAGTATAACCAATATTTTGACTGAAGTTTTGGGTTCCTAAAAGCTGTTTGCAATGGAACAATGCACCAGGCTACAAGAGCAATTTAAAAATGTCAAAAATCCATGATATAAAGTTCGAATTGTGGGATTATCCACCCTATTCACTAGATTTGGTCTCTAATGATGATGATGACGTCACAACAGCTGCGGAAGCATATTTTGAAGCCCTTCCTGATTCTCACTTTAAGGATGGAATTTATAAATTGGAGTCTCCTCGGAACACGTGTATTGATGTTTAGGAAGCCCATACTGAATAATTAGATGTATTTCAAACCATAAAAATGTGTTTTTCTTATCGACCATACGAACTTATTGAACAGCCTAGTACTGTTTTGATATTACGATGATGATGGCGATGACGATGGCGAGGCGATGATGATGATGGTAAAATTAATGTTTGCCAGTGAGAGCAACACGCGCCACTTTCTTTTCGACTTTTCGATCAATTTTGCCTCTTAGAATGTGTGCTTTGAAAGTTTTCATGAGCTTCGAAGGCGTGCATATAACATGCAAATGGCCTGCGGGTGTCAGTGTTTGCTCCCTAACGCGCCACCGCGTAATAGCCGCAAGGATGGAGGCATTTAAAAGTTTCCTCATTCTCCTGTGTAGGATCCTGCGGTACGGCTGAGTTTCTCTTCACGGGAGGGGCATTCCATCGCGTTTAGCATGTGCAACTTTCGGACGGCACACAAAACAATCGCCACGCGTTCCAGTTCCAGTGTGCCTTTGGAGTGAAAGTGTGATGCAGTGTCGGGCGCCGAAAGCTGCCGGCCCGCTTTATAGAATGCCCCGTCGTCCATCATCGTGTCATTGTGGTCCAAAATGGGAAAACGAAAACGAAACCAAAACTTCGTTCGTTCCAACAAAACTCGTCGGGGGCGGAAGCTTCAGGTGACAACAATTGACTTCCACCGGGTGCCAAGTGCAAAGAGAAATCCTTTCTCACGCCGCCTTTTCGGCCATTTTGCCATTTGTAGTGCAAACATAGAGTTCTGCGCCACTCTCCAGCGTCGTTCTCGTCGCCACCTTGTCGCCATTGTGGCCATTTCGTTGTGAAATTTCGATT
>NW_026457532.1:0-1689 GCF_943734635.1 Anopheles cruzii | reverse complement strand
GCAGGACGAAGCAGCCCAATGGAAAGTTTGACGGGCTGGAAGAAGGATCCGCAACGCTGCGGAGATTCAAAGAAGATCAAGCAGTAGATCAGGAAAGTATAGCAAGAGTTAAAGATAGTACTAACGAAAGCATAACCCCACAGCAGCAACAACAACCGCCAGCCGCCGCCGCCGCCGTCGGGATCGGTGTCGGTGTCGGAATCCCCTACAATCGGGCGAACTCGACGGGCAGCAAGTTCCGCCGGGTCGTCTGGGACCGCGCCAAGGACGGACCAGTAAAAGCTCTGCGCGACCTGGAAGCCAAGCTGGACGAGGAGCGCAAACAGCGGATGGCGGCCGTGGCCACAATGAAGAAGCTCGATTATGACGGTGTGCCAGCAAGCCTCTTCCGTGCCGTTGCAGGGTACGTACGGGCGATGCACATGTACCGGCAGCGTTCGGCGCGAGTGGCCAACTTCTCGCGATATCCACGCTGGACGACGATCTGGGCCCACATCATACGGAATCTAGCCAGTTTTCCCGGCATCAAGGAGCAAGGCTATCAGGAAAGAGGACTCGTGGCCGTATCGCGAATGCTGCTGCGCGGTGTGTCAAAGACTGGAATATTCGGAAAGTTAGCATACATCGAACTGAACAAGTCCTCACGAAAGGCACCAGAAGGGAGAGAGGTTGAATGTGAAAATGTTGTTGATTGAACATGTAGAGTAAAGCTGCAAAACACAGTAGAACTTGACAGGAAAGAAGACAGAAAGTTTGGCACGCGGCCGAACACACTAAGTTAGGCTGGCACCAGAGAAAGTACAGAAAGACGATAAGTAGAAAGGTTGAGTGAAGAGTGGAACGTTTGAAGGATCGACGAGCAACGGAATCGGAATGACGGTCGAATGTTGAAAACAAAGGTTTGTTGATGTGACCATGAGGAAAGTGACAGAAACTGAGTTGACAGCGGCGAAGTGTACGCGGGGGAGTGTTGCGTATGTGGCGACAGTGCTCGAATACCGCAGCCAGCTGGGCTCAACCCTGGTTGCGGCGGAGTCGAGCAGTCGCCAGCAGCCCAACCCTGACAGCGCTATGACAAGAGCTGTCAGGGCGAACGCGCCGTCAGACCACCACGAGGCTGGCCGGCTCCCTAGGATCGCCCCTTTTTACCGCCAATCGTCGAGGAGGACGGACGCGTCACCGGCCACTGGCCCGCGTTCCTCTTTCATAGGCCCGTCACCGCGGACGGACGCCTTTCTTTCTCTGCGGCCTCGGCCTGCTTTCTCTTTACTACCGATCGGCGGATCGTGTTCGTGCTCAAGGGCCGCTGCCCCAGCATCTTTCATCGTGCGCCGTGCACCAGGGCCGATGCCCCCAGCGTTTTTCGTCGTGCGCCGTGCACAAGGGCCGAAGCCCCGCGTTTTGTCGTCATGAGTGTGTGCGTACAGGGGCAAATGCCCAGCGTCCATGCGTGCGACCGCGTGCCCAGGGGCCAAGGCCCAGTTCGTAGTAATGTGTAACCGTCTCGAGGGCAGTAGCCCCACGCTAGCCATAAGAGTTTTAATGTAATAAACCATATTTGTTAGAATAAGTTATGTCGGTGTTTTGGATAGGGGATAGTGAAGCGACGGATTGCATCCAAGAGACCCACCAAAAAACTACACGTATAACAGTTTGGGTTCACTCCACCGCTGTCAACTCAACCTAGGC
>NW_026457531.1:0-1692 GCF_943734635.1 Anopheles cruzii | reverse complement strand
CCAACTAGAAAACGGAGACCGGCCAACCCCTGTAAACCCTCACTCAAATACTACTTACAAAAATAAAATCGAGTTCTCGTGGCTATAGTAGAAGTCATTTTCTTACGTACCTGCATTAAAATGGGGTTGCCATCCCGCGATGAAAGGTGCAGCATATTTCGGACAATTGATTACGCCCCATATGCTTTGCAGCACATCAAACACTGCCGTTACTCGCAAGCACCAATACCAATCCAGCGTTTTATTCATCAAACCGACGTGCCGTCGAAATCTAACATCGTTGGGAAAAACGAGCTAAGCGCGACACAGAGCGCTAAGTGTGAGTTGGATGATAATATGATTTTTATTGAATACTTTTATAACACAACAACCCTTAAGAGTATATCCACGTAAGTATCCACGCAACGCAAATAGTAGTAATAGAAGCAGTAGTATATTATATTTTATCATAACATGATTCAGAAGTACTTTAACAATTATATTTATTATTTTGCTATGGATACACACCACAGCTGCAGGTCCTCCTCATTTTATCTTCTGTTTACAATGTATTGCAGTATTTCTGTGTGGGTTTTGAATGCAAGACCTTGATCCTCGTATAACTTCGTATCTACTACCTACAAATTTTGCTTACTTTCTCGCTATTGTATTATAGTCTGACACTTTTACTGTCGACTCTTCATTTGAAGTTGCCTGGAGAGAATCGCAACCGAAGAACTTTCCAATCAGTTCCATCATCTCATCGTACTTTCCTTCTTTTACCGCACCTCAATAACTTTCCTATCTTTTCCCATCGTCAGGGCTCGTAAAATAACGGAGGATCACTAAAACGCAGTCCTGTGTGCCTTGTTACTTCTTGCTGCTCTACAAACAATAAACCAGTATTGTTCCAGTTTTGATTGAAGGGTATTCCTGCACTGTTTGAACTCTTCTGTTTTGATAGTTTGTAACCTTTCCTATACTACTGGCGGCCATGGCTAATTTCATTACGCTGGGGACAATGTGGAACAATCTATTGGGGTTTGTAGATTAGTATTGTTACGATTATGTTCCGTCTTCCTTCCATTCTTATTTGTGGCAAAAATTGATAACGTTAATGAGTTCGCTAACGAGAAAGAGTTAAAACGGATTAGAACACCACAATTTGGCAAGTTTAGGAAAACTAAGAACACACCGTGCGCCAGATAAAAATGCTTAGCCATAAAGAGTTCGCTACAATTTGCACTACACACTGGCAATTATTATATACCTAAGGTACCTTTTGATGAAATTATGCTTGGAAGATCATGATCGACGGGAGCTGAAGATCAATTTGAATTGCTACACGAATGTGCGCTAATTTTTGAATGTATGACGACAAAACTATAAGGTTGGCTAAACAGAAATCCATCATTTTTTTGGTGGAGGGCTGTAGTGACCGATATCTCGTAAAGTATCGATCAAACAATTACAAATTTATAGCACACCAATCAACACAACAAAAAACCTGATGGATCACACTTCCATCTGCGAAATTTTTACGAAACGAGATGAAATCGACTCATTTTCTAAACGAATGGGTACTACACCCATGGGTAATGCGGGTGAGAAATGAGATGTGAGAAAACGATCGAGGTCAAAGCGTGGTGAAGCACCTCACAAGGTGGCTAGCTAAACCAGGACTTACGGCCAGGAAGGTTCTTGTTATGTTGC
>NW_026457530.1:0-1692 GCF_943734635.1 Anopheles cruzii | reverse complement strand
AGACGTTCTGCCTGTTTGTTACAATTGTTTCAGCACATTTCAGGCTTTAATTTAGTGTAACCGTCTCCGCCTCCAGCGGACGTTAAACTGCGCGGAAATCTCAGATTGCGGCGTCGCGACGCTGTCGTCGGTTTGGCCAGACGTCCCATGAGTCACCGCCGAGTTTGGATGATCTCATTCCGTCGTTGACCGGATTGAATGCTGCTGTACATGCTTTTTGCGGCTCGGTGCATGACAATTGCGGGATCGAGCCGATGTAGTGCATTCCTCAAAGATACCGAGCTGCTAGGTAAAACAAGTGTTTCTGGGACAACTGGGAAGAAAATCACCGTTCCATATTCCGGCAGTTCCGGCATGACCATTGTGTAACAATAATTCACAGCAAATAATGAACTAGCTAACATAAAGCATAAATAAACATAAATAAATTAGAAGATAAAATAAACTAACTTCAGAGTATGTCAGGTTACTAACCAAACCCATCACAGTGCAGCATTTAATTTAACAATTGCTATTATGCCACCATATTTTTTACAAATCCAATCATCATTTATTCTATGTTCAAAATACTGTTACTGTTGAAGAATCCTAAGAAACAACCCACGGCAGATCGTCGGCAATCGTCTCATGGGTGGCTCCGTTGTTTGCTCCGGAACAAACACATTCCAGCCACGCATCATCTGGCGGCGCCGGAGGCGACCAACCGTCTGGACCTCACAGGCGACGGGACCCGTGGCGACCTCACCAGACGATGGTCGTCGTCGTCGGACAGACCATCGCACCACCACCTTTTTACGGCCGCCTTTATTGTTGCGCCCCGGGAGGGATATTTTTGGAGTTGGCATACACATCCATCTGTCCATCCCTTTTTTGCCGGTCCCCATGTGGACTTTTTGGTGGCTGTGCAATTTTTCGCAGAAGTGACCGGACAATTATGGAGCCATAACCCATAACGCGGACCGTTTTCGGAGCCAATTAACTTATGCAAATCACCACACCAATCTGTGGGAATGTTTTTAATTTCACGCCCCTAAGAAGTCCATTAGTTTTTTTCCCCAACCCCGATATGCGTTTAGAAAAATGTGGAATGTACGTAACATGAACGAATGTTGCTGAAATGTGCAACCTCGTGGAGTTGGCGCAAATATTTTATATTGAACCACATTGCACTTCCCTTCTAGGCAGATTCCCCTGCACGAGTTTCTTTGCATGCATCAGAGCCTGGGTGGTTCCACTATACTCGATCTCTCCACCCTAGAGTCTCCTTGGGACCTTTGTCGATAGAATTATAAATAGGTATAGGTATAGGTTTAATAAATACGACCCAGTCCGTTCTTTAAGAGAGAGAGAGAGAAAAACCAACCATTGCACTTGCGACGTAGAAAAAGATCCTAGGTTTGATTGTTCAATTTTATTTCCAACCGGCCGACCAGGGGGAAACCGGGACGGGATTTAATGCTCGGCCACTTAACTAACGAACGCCATGTTCAAAACAGCATTGCACGTGCTCTCGGGGAACGTGCTTTGGAAGGGGGAGATATTTATGTAACTGCACCCCACAGTGCCAGTGGGAAAGAAGGAGGCACCGAACATCGTCAAGTAAACAAACACACACTTAACACTGTTCAACAGCACGGTTCCCCTGTCAAATCGTTTATTAGAAACACATAGGGGTGACAGTGCAGTGGGGTA
>NW_026457529.1:0-1693 GCF_943734635.1 Anopheles cruzii | reverse complement strand
CGAACCGTGCGTTTCGATCAGCGTTTCACATCGAAAGAAACATAACTGGCGCCCGAATCGGAGTTCCCGTGACAGCAGTAACAGTATAAGCTTTTTACGAAGCAAAGCCATCTTCAGCCTCCCAGCGAACCAGGAGTACCGGACCTAGAGCCATCAATTGTCAATCAGCTGATTTGCGTCTTCTGGCACGGCGAAAAGGTGCACTGCGACATCCGGAACAACCCTCAGCCGAAGCAGCCACGGGGAAACTGGAAGGACAGACTCACAACGAGGAACTTTGGACGTCAGCGCTGTTCCCGCTATTGCACTTAGTGCGATCGTCCCAGGGTCATCGGAGTCTAATCGGCTGCCCCCGACAGAATGAGAACCATTCTGCTCCTGTAAGTATTAAGTGAAGAACAACGCACATTATCGTTAAAAAAATTGTGCACACAGAAGAAAATCGTTCCGATCGCCAAGATCGAAAAAACAAGAAAAGCAAGGAGATTATTGAAGACAAGCGGAAAATTCTTAAAATCTTCAACAAACGTCGAAAAAGTTGCAACCAAACATGGTTGGATAACTAGAAATCACTGTTAGTGTGTGACAGACAAAAACCTCCTCACCGTGAGGCGGGAAATACCGTATCTAGTGATATAAGTGGCCAAACGGCATATCGCAAAAGAAGTATAGGAACATGTTAAGTGCGAAATACGGCTGAACAAACAGCAATAACTGTCCAATCGGGGCATGCTAAACCGTTCAGTAATCTAACCGAGGAGACAAGGGATCCGCCAGCCTCAAAAAGATTTACGAAAAAAGTTAAAGCAACCGAAATGTTAGAGAAGATCTCTTCTTTTGTGACAAATATAGAAGATTAGGTTGTGACAAATACAGGAGATAGAACAACGGAATTAGATAGTACCGAGGAAAAAAATCATGTGAAGTTCTTGTTTCATTTGGTCAAAACAAAACGCACCAACCATTTTTTCAAAGAGAAATATGTAACACCACCAACAACAATTGTTAACCCAAACTTTCAACAAAGAAAACACTTAGTCAACCAAACAAATTAACGAAATCAGTTATCGCAGGTATCAACCCTAACCCCAAAAAAAAACAGAAACTATCTGCATCTTTCTTGCACCTTGTAACCTCAAGGAATTGAGGGGATTTTTAGGAACGATAGGATTCTATAGAAAGTTTATTGAACATTTTGTCAAAATTGCAAAATATTTATTAAACATTCTAAGGGGGGAGGAATGCTCAAAACAACCGAAAAACTAGTCTTACTTCTACACAGCAAGGACCATTTTCAAAAGAAGAACTGATCATAAGAACAATTAGGAGTATACAAGTAAGAAGTGACATTTCCACATCAGTTAATGATAACTTCGTCTTTTTCATACGAGACGAACACGTTTAAAAAAGAAAAAAATAGAAAATATATGAGAGAAAAAAAAGAAACAAAGATGTTGTGGCCACGAGAAATTGCCACTAGCCACAGACAGTTTGTGAAACTCAACAGACGAAAAAGCAAGGAAGCGAAAAGGAAAAGAAAGAAGAAAAAATTCAGAAATAACAGCGCGATAGAAATAATAATACAGGGCCGGTGCAAATCCGGGGTAAAAAAGATTAGACCCTTACCAAACCGGTGCAACTCCGGAATAAAAATGTTAATAAATTGCCGGTGCAAACCCGGGATACAAGAATT
>NW_026457528.1:0-1693 GCF_943734635.1 Anopheles cruzii | reverse complement strand
GGCCAGCTGCGATACAGGGACGAGCGTTACCGACTGCTCCTATCACCAGGGGCCCATTGCCTTTGGGGCGAAACAGAGTTCGCCGGGCCTGCTAGTACATACATAAAAGGGTAAAAAAAGCTTCCAAAACAAGTGACCGCGGGTTCTGTGCCAGAGCTTTAAAAAAGATTAAGTAAAACAAAGTTGCCTGATGCGAATATAATGTCAAATTTCTCAGTTTTATAAGAAAAGAACAAATATAATCGTAATTGAAGTCTGTAGAGTACTTATGGCACCGATGACCAATCTGTTCTGACTTTTGAGGTTCAAAAGGTCAACCATAAGCAAAGGATAAACCACGAAGCATGGCAGCCATTGCCAATCCCCATCGTCCCACGGATCGACACAGACACAGATCGCGCGCCACAACAAAATGGTGATTTACCGACGGCCGTCCTTTCCGTCCACGAAAAAACCTTTCATCACCCTCAAAACAAGCCGTAACAGGACATGGCCCCGGAAAATGGAAAGAAAGTAACACAATTAAAGTTTTAAGCAAACAGCGTGACCCACGACCCACAGCGTCCCGGAGCCCCCCTTCCCCCCGCCATTCCCGCGCGGAAAACCTTCCTCCGCGCACACAATTAACACCCTCGGGCACGACATTGTCGTGTGGCGTGGCGTGGGGTGGCACGGAGAGAGCCTACAACAATTTGCCACGGCCATCGGGATCGACACAATGCACCGACTAACACACACACACACACACACACGAGCACCACAAAGGCAATTTTCCCCGGTGCGACAAACGACCTTCCGCGGATTGCGCGCGACTCCGTCGCCGCTGCTGCGACCGGAACCAATCAGTTCGGCCTAGGTCCGGGCGGGCAGCAGCAGCAGCACACAAACGGTCGTCCATCAGTCGAGGAAAGGCGGGAGAAAGGTGGGGGAAAGGTGGGGAAAATGCCACCGCATGCACTTTTCACTGCACCCGGGGCCCTTCGTCGTCGTCGTGGCTAACGGTTCCGCGCGCGCAAATACCGCGATCGATGATGCATCGAGCGATCGCTCTCTCTCTCTCTTTCTCTTTTTCTTTCTCTCTTCCTCTTTCTTCCTCTGCCTCTCTATCGTCAAGGAAGGTCATGTTGGAGCGCCGTCCCGAGGCGAGCTCCTCCACACGACGCTCCGGTCAGCATCCGCGCTCGTTGTTCCCAGCGACTAACGCAAGAAGCAAAAGGTCAATAATTCCACCTTTCCCTACCGTATTTATCGTTAATTGCATTTCGCTGAATCAGCAATTAATCAAAATTATTTCAATTCAATTCTGCTCCTTACGACTACTGCTGCTGCTGCTGCTGCCGATCGACGCCACGCCGGTCGACATGGCGCAGCCCAGCGCACAGTATGGTACATCGGGGGGACCCCTTCTTTCATCGGACGACTTGTGAGGAGCTGAGTTTGCTGAGCGCCGTCTTGGGCCCGGGCGCAGGCTCCGGGCACTGCTGGTCGCCTTCATCAGCGTGATCTTTCCTGAGTGGTGCCGCCGACGCTACGGGCCCCGGCTATAAGGATTCGCGCGTGGTTCGCTCAGTGCTTTGTGAGGCTCCGCTGGGGCCACCAGCCACCAGAGAGCGAGGTCCCCCCCCCGGGCGGCGCGCGCACGCGGCACATTAAATAATAAATTACACCCTCCACAACAGCCTCCACAGGTCGC
>NW_026457527.1:0-1694 GCF_943734635.1 Anopheles cruzii | reverse complement strand
CCCGCTCCCACATCGGAGGTCTGGTCTGACAGTTCGTCACCGACAACACGCGCAACTCCGCCGCGAATCCGCCCGCGAAACACGGGCTCCGATTTCCTTCTTGTTCTTGTTCCCGAAACGACCCAACATCGCGGGACGCTTCGGAAGCCTCGGGCCGGCCAGCGACCCCCTTGCAGCCTAGCCTGGCTCCCCTGGCATCGGGGGCTGTGGGTTTTGTTTCGCATTTTTTTGTTCCTGCAATTTTCTTCCACCTTTTTTGAGGGGTTCGTCCGCCTGCCAGCCATTCGCCGGTCCTGAGGGCGTTAGGGGGTTTGCGATTTGGCTGTTAGCGAGTGGCGTGAGCGACGAACCCCGGGATAGGGTTACAACAGCAGAAGCAGCAGCAGCAGCAGCGGCGGCGGTGGCCGTTACGCGGATTGCGAGTGGCGCGAGCGCGAGCGGTGCGAAGCGCATAAAACTGCAGCATAAAACGAGAGCGCAGCATAATGCGAAAAAACAGGGGGAGCAGCTAGGGGAAAAGTCGCAGATGGTGAGACCGCTCGGCGGGTGAGGTCGCAGGGTGACCCACCCGCGGGTGAGACGCGCGTTCCGCAAGACGCAAGTCGACCCGGCGACCGCATCGCCGCACAGGCGAGAAGCCCCGACGGACGCCATCGCGTAGGGTGGGGTGGGGGGGTCCCGGTTGGGCTCGGTCTCACCCCACCCGGGGAAGCGACATACGATGCGGATGTTGACCACCGCCAACCGCCATCCGCCGTCGCCGCCGCCACCGTCGGCGCATAATCGCAACGGACGGGCGGTGGCAGCCATGCGTCACTCGAGCCGCGCGCACTTGGCGCGCTGTGGCGTGCCCCGCCATTTCACCGACCCGCGGCCCGAATATTCCACACCGCATAGACCCCCTCCGAACCGCTAACCCTCAACCAGGGGCCCCTCCCTTTCCCACCGCCGCGCACGATGACGGCGATCAACGATCGGGCAGGCGGCCTTCTTCTTGCGTGCGCATCGATCGAAAGCCACGATCGACGGAAAAAGAAACATAAATTGATCCTCTCTCTCTCTCTCCCTCTCCTTCGTGGCTCCCTTGGGTGAGAACCGCGAAGCGACAGCGGGATGGATGGCCAAATTTGCATGCCAAACTGCGCGCCAGACATTGCTGCGACGAAGGACGAGAAACTTTACCGAAAAACCGCCGCCGCCAAACGCCCGCCACCTAATCACCCGGGACACGACGTTTCTCTCTCTCTCTCTCTCTCTTTCGTTGTATCGCTATTACGCTCTCTTTTTTGTGGCAATAGCCCCAGAGGCTTCGGTCCCGCACACACACACACACGCAACGACGGCCGACGAAGGGCCCCCGGCCATAGACGGTGGTCGGTTTAGGGACCGCGCATAAAAAGGCAGCATAAAACCTGTCAAAAATGCACCCGTCTCGCGGTGCACGGAAGGAGAAACATGAGCAGCCGAACCAGCCGAGCCAGCCCGGGCCGTTCGTGATTGATCTGATGCCTCGTGACAGCTTGACAGCGCTTTCGACGGTGCGCCAAAACTCGGCCCGAAGATTATCAAACCAAATCCGCTAATTGTACATGCCTACGGTGCACAAAGATGGCGAAGAGATCGGCGGCTCGATGGCCCACGATGGCTCGCTTAGAGGTCTTATCGAAAGAAGATGGGATCCCGTTTTTTTTTTT
>NW_026457526.1:0-1694 GCF_943734635.1 Anopheles cruzii | reverse complement strand
TGGCGCTCGTCCTGTAGGCTTTCGTGGCGACTGGCGACAGGCGAACGCTCCATATTTCATGTCCCCCCGCCCAAAGCGGAAGTCGGCTGTGCGGGGAATAAAGTGCCGCTCGGGCGACAGGCTGGCCTCGAAGCTTTTGCTTGACAATTTGTCTCTCGACTGGCACAGGCGATTTGTTTCGACTTAATCCTCTCAGTAGTCGTGTAGTCCCTTACTACACATAGACCAATTGGTGGTGGGTCCTTGGAGGCGGATCGACGTATTATTTCGCCGTAAGCACCCGGCGTTGAAGCATAATCTCGGTGGCCCGAAATAGATTTTTGTGGTATTTCGTAACACGATACTTAAAACTGATGTAATTTCGCCGACCCGACGCCGCCTACTGTGGGGTTTCAAAAGATTGAATTGGCCGGCGATGGGACGCCTCATCTGGGCAAATCCTTTCCCGAACTCAGCGCGTCCACCCATTAGCGCTAGCGACCGAGAGTAAATTAAAGAAAACTTTTTCCGCAACTTTCTCGTTTTCCGGATTATGCCTTTGCGAAGTAATTCCCGTTCCGCTGTCATCGTCGGCGTCATCGGTTCGGGAGACGAGTTCGGATGGAATTTCTTGACAACTTCCAGTTGCTGGTCGGTTCGGCTGGACGCATTTAAAGGCGAGCTTTGGCGAGCAAAAGTTTCCTGTTTCATAATTGAACTTTGCAGTGACTGTCTCGGGAACTGCATTCCATGGAACTGGAGTGTTCGGGAATGCATTTTAGCGTCCGGCTTCTACGCGAGCAAATGACCCGTGCTAATGACAAACTATTCTCCAGGATCTAAACTTTTGCAGGACTACGAAGCAAAGGGTGGCAACCGTTTGGTAATTGAAATGCTGTAAAATTAACTCGTCACTCGTACTTTGCGAAAAGTATTAAAGTCCCGCGAATGCAAACAGCCCGGTGGCGGATATTGCGACCCAAAATTTGGCTGCACAATGCCTCCGCATCATAATGCGTACCGATAATACGACACGTCCGGGCATTTGGGGAATAATTACGATTGGGGAACAAAGTAAAAGGGAATCCTGCAATTCCGCCGCACGAAAGCACGCGCCGGTGACGTTTCGTGTTACGCGGTCCGGAGCAGCGCGCTCACGCTGGGTTTACGTGATGATAATTGCGATCCGACTACCATTAATCCGATCATGGGCGAAGGAAATACATTGCCGGTTACCAACACTTTGTATATAATTATCTGCCGTTCGATTGGCACAGTTAATGGGGAATGCATTCGAATGCGCAGAATACAGATGCACTACGCTTCGATGCTGTCACCAGAGGCCGGAAGGACACTAAGACCTTTGTGAACTATGCTGATGGGTTTCAACAAAGCATCATAGTTTCGAACAAGATTGGCAATGGCCTTGTGAATTCCTATAATTGCTTGTCCTATACAATTTTGGCCCAAAATATCTTGCCTTGCATAAAAATAATAATACTCGACTCAAATATCGCCACCGCTTAGAGTGGTTTCAATTCTAAGCCTAAACGATAAAGACACAAAGAAGCTATGCCCCTGTGCCTAAAGCTAAAGGATAATGGAACTCACCGCACGGAACCGGCAATTATCGAATAAGGACACGCCGCCACATGAGCCCCGGAAAGCCTGAGGATGGATCACCGGTGACGGTCAGTGGCACGATCCGCTTGCCG
>NW_026457525.1:0-1696 GCF_943734635.1 Anopheles cruzii | reverse complement strand
GTTTGTTTCTGTTTTGTGAAGTTTCTGCAATCATGGATAGTGAGAAGTGCGTCATTTGCAACAGTGCAACAGACGGAGATTACGTCCAATGCGATGAGTGTGACCAGTGGGCTCACTACTCATGCGCAGGAGTATGCGATAAATGTGTCAAGACACTACTGTCCCGCTCAAGCTACACCAGCTCCGGATCCATGCACAGCGCCCGCGGCTCTGATCCAATGGACGAAGCGCTAGAAGAGCGCCGGAGGAGCCTTCTAAAAGAGCGAACGTTGTTCGAACAACGGAAAAAGGCTCAAGAAGAGCTCATCGCGCAGCGAGCCTTGTTCGAGCAGCGGAAGAGCGCTGAAGAAGAGCTAATGGAGCAGGAGATACAGCTAAAACAAGAAATAGCTGAGTATGAAATGCTGCAAAGGGAACGGTTGGCACCAATAGAGCATCGAGACGCAAGTTCCAGAAAGGAGTTCCGGGCTGCTACATCAGCGGCTGACGGGCCGGGGTATAGTATCGGCCGAATCACCAAAGACCAGCTAGCGGCCAGAAAAGCGATCTCAGCCAACCTGCCTAAATTTCGTGGTGAGCCAGAAGTTTGGCCACAGTTTTTTAGCAGCTTTGAGACCACCACGGAAGTGTGTGGATTCTCAAACTTGGAGAACCTGAAGCGGCTCCAAGACAGTCTGGCGGGAGATGCATTGGAGGCAGTAAGAGGTCGCCTTCTACTGCCAGACTCGGTACCAGGCGTTATCCGGGACCTGAGAAACCTCTTCGGAAGGCCGGAGAAGCTGCTGAGAACACTGATGGTGAAGGTTAGGAACGCGCCGGCACCAAAGGCAGAGAGGCTCGAAACCTTTCTGCAGTTCGGGATCGTAGTGAAACAACTGTGTGACCACATTCAAGCCGCACAATTGAGTGAACACTTGAACAACCCTATGCTCGTCCAAGAGTTGGTGGACAAACTTCCACCGACCTACAAGTTGGATTGGGTACGGTTCAAGAAAGATCGAGTGGATCAATCGCTACGAGCATTTGCCTGCTTCATGGACAAGATCATGGAAGAGGTATCAGAAGTTGCTGATTTCCCGTGTGTGAAAATGAATAACATTGAACATGATAAAGGTGCTAGACGGAAGTTCGGTGTAAACGTGCATGTCGCTGAACGCGAAACGGCGAGCAAAGGCCCGAAAATTGTGAACACAAAGGTGTGTTGGGCGTGTGAAAAGCCGGGGCACTTGCTCAAATTATGCTTCGCGTTCAAGCGTAAGGATCTGGCAGAGCGTCTGAAGATAGTGAAAAAGGCTAACCTGTGTGAAGTGTGTTTGTGCAAGCACGAAGCTGGACCATGTCTTTCAAAATACCGATGTACAATAGACAAGTGCGATGGGCTACACCATCCGTTGCTACATCGCGTAGTGGAGACTGTGCAAATACAGGATGCTAAAATGGGCACCAGCGAAGAGTGCTCCGTGATCTTTCGCACAATGCCAGTAACTTTATATGCGAGTAACCAGCAGATGGAAGTATTGGCGTTCTTAGACGAAGGATCGTCAGCCACGCTGGTAGATGATGCGGTCGCTACCCACCTGAAAGCAGACGGCAAAGTAGAGCCGCTGATAGTATCATGGACGGCCGACATCAATCGCATCGAGGACAACTCCCGGAAAGTAGAACTGTTCATTTCAGCTCAAGGCTCTCGTGATAG
>NW_026457524.1:0-1696 GCF_943734635.1 Anopheles cruzii | reverse complement strand
TAACATTCTTGCCTCCCGTGGGACTGCCCGGCCATCGTGATGGTGGTCTAGGTGGCCCCGGACCGCGCTCCGAATTGGATCCGAATATTTTCGGCAAACCTCGGCGGAACCGTACCGGTAGCGGGCGCACGCGTGGCCATTATGGTGCTATCGGTGCCGTGGCCGCGGATCGCGTTTGGAAGATAAATTATTTTCGTTAATTGGTTTCGTGATGACCAAATTGGAGATCGGGCTCGGAGCGTGTTCCGGTAGCGCTTGGGGACGCCTGGACCCGTCGCCTGGGAATCTCCGCCGATCGAGTCGTGGTCCCTTAGTTCCGTTCACGTCACCCGGATCTCTAAGCCACCGAGCTAGAATTCAGATCCTGAAACGGGAGAAAAATGAAGAAGGCTTTGGGTAGCGAAACAAGTGAAATCTTCCATCCAGCTGGACGCCAGCTGGGCCACTTGACCACACAGACGACAGACGAGGTCTATAATTACTGACCATTTTGTAGCTGTGCGAGGCCTCGGATCGCGGCAGCGAAGAGTGACCCACGGGCACCTCGAACCTTGATACCCAAAAGTGGAGAGGTTCACTTTCGCTTCGGCGTGGTCCAAATTCAAGAAGCTAAACGCCAGGCCCAAAACGAGGAGGCCAACGGCTCTTAACCTTAAACCGAATCGGTTCATCAAATTTACGAACTCCAAATTATAGTATTTTACGTCCAATGTTAGTGTCATAAAATGATATCACCCCATGTTTGACGGGGGGTTCCACGCCACATTACCGTAAATCGTAACCGGTGACAACGAGGCGGCCGGTGCCTTACTTTCATGCAGCTCGGAGCAGGAGTACCCCGAAGTTGAACGGGGAAAACATATCGGATCGCCGTTGACAGCCGTCACCACGGCGGCGGTCGCAGCATCCCCACCCGAACGGTGTGTTTATTTTTCGCAGACTGTTTATGGAGTCTCGCAGCGATCCTGGGATCCCCCTGCCACCGGGTTTTGTCACTTCAAACATCCTGCTGGCGCCCGTCACACCACCGAAAAAAGTGGAACTGCCGCGGACGAGACGACGGACCGCGGAGAACCTGTTGGTTGAAATTATGAAGCAATCAACTCGATGGGTGTCTTAATGTGTTTCGTGAGAAAATGTGTCTCCCGGCGGCGGACTCGGACTTCACACGTAAACAGGTTGAAGCAGGCTCTCCGCCCTGGCGCCGTGGTTCGTGGGCTCTGCCGAAAAGGTAGCCTCTTGATATCTTGTCTCCGTCGAGCGCGGCTCTTGTCTGCATCTGCGGCGATCTTTGGCGATCAACGTCGGGGTTACGAATCGAGGGAGATGTCATTACTGGTCCCGAAGGTCGTCCGGTGTGCCGTCTCATTGGCCCGTGGAAATGTGGATGGATTTTTTGTGGCCCAAAGGAATGGCAGGATTCGTTTCGTACCTATCGAAAGAGGTTCAGTGCCAGAGTTGCAAGAGATCAAGTTTCTGGGCGCTGTCTTGATACGCTTAGCCTGGACATTGGCTCACATTAGCTACTGGTAGCAGGGTGACTAGACTCATAACCATACCGATGGTGCTCTCAAATCAGTTGCCAGAGACCAGATACAGACAAGCGAGCTACTAGGGTGATTCATCAAATCTAGAGTGATCAAATTATGGATTGTGGCTGCCGCTGTATGGCACGTAGCGCCGTCCTGTTAGAAAC
>NW_026457523.1:221-1786 GCF_943734635.1 Anopheles cruzii | reverse complement strand
AGTCGCACTGAGTGGCCCTGCGCGACGTGCCGCTTTCCGTTTCCAATGTATTCTCCGTACCGGACACGAGAGTCGGAAGTTTTCCGCGGGCAGATTTTCGCACAGTGGCTTCAGGATCGAACTGTAGCCGGACGGGAGCACAATGTTTCCACCCTGCAGTTCCGTGTAACTGCCGAGTTCGAGCAGATCGATCTCGTCCATGTTATGGCACCCGGTGATGCACGTTTCTCGCTTCAGCAGACACGCGAAGATCAGCTGCCTTAGCCGCTTCTCTTTCTGACACTCGATCCCATTCAGATACAGATCCACTTCGAGCTTGATGTGTTCGCCGACGCTGTGTATGTCCGGTGGCGGCAGGTACTGACACAGGAAGTACTCTTCGCAGCGCCGCAGGAAGCAAACGTACGCCTCGTAGATTTCCTGCAACACCTGAAACGGAACCTGCTTGCCGTCCTCGGTCGCTGCGACCACTTTGTGCGGTTTCGGGATGTTGATGATGCTCACCAGACCGTGCTGCATGGCAAGTTCGAACATCGGATTCCCCAATACACCGTGGATCCAGTTAGCGCCAAGTTCAATCTGCAAAACGAAGGTTACCGAGACCGCGGGCATTAATTCTTATCTAACAAGCCCCGTGCAGCAATGCACGGAACCATTATCTGCCAGATTAGCAAACAACAAAGAAGGGCCAAAAAATTCGCAACGAATTTGCAATCTCCCTTGGGTGGCAGCGGATTGAGTCACGAATGGCAATGAGCGCCTGATAACTAATCGATAAACGCAGGATCACTTACATAAGCCAGATGGTGGAAGCGGAAAATGCAGGAAAAACACCGCTTCCGCCCACCATTGGCCAACCCCCGGGACACTTACCTTCTGCATGCCCATGTCGATGGAGACGATCCGACCACCGACACGATTGCGCCCCTCGAGGATTAGAAAATCTGAGCAGCCGTTCTTCGTCAGGTGGTTGGCCGACGATAGACCGGCCATCCCCGCGCCTACTATGATCACTTTGTGTTTACGTCGCTCGTTCGGTGCCGGTGCCGGTGCCGGTGCCGTTTGCACCGTGCCATCAGTAGCACTGCTCATGATGGCTTTTTCCGCAATTTTCCCCGATGGGTTGTGCCTGAACACTTTTCACTGTCCACTGTTTTTCCCGACCCAGCTTTGACGTCTCCGTTCGAGAACCAGCACCGGTCGGGAGGAGGATGTTTTCCAAAGTCGGTGCCGTGTTTCGATCTCGAAGCCGGATTTTCGGATCCCAAACTGCCTTCCCTGCCACGGTGCAATGAGAATGGCAGAGGATGGCCAAGATCTATGGTATGACGGGCGGGCTGTGTGGTTCCGTGTGTGGCTGGAGCAGTCACAGCGCAGCAATATTTCTTCTCTGTTTTGGGCTTTTCTTTCGCAACAGCTGCGAGCTCTGTGACAGTTCGTGACACAGCGCAAGGGCTGTGTTCGAGCACCCCGAAAGCACATTTTATTCAAATTCTTCAATTTTATTCAAATTCTTCTTTTTATTCAAATTCTTCAATTTTATTCAAATTCTTCAATTTTATTCA
>NW_026457523.1:0-121 GCF_943734635.1 Anopheles cruzii | reverse complement strand
AAATTCTTCAATTTTATTCAAATTCTTCAATTTTATTCAAATTCTTCTTTTTATTCAAATTCTTCTTTTTATTCTCTTCTTCTTCTTCTTCTTCTCAAATTCTCTTTTTTCTTTTTATTTT
>NW_026457522.1:956-1696 GCF_943734635.1 Anopheles cruzii | reverse complement strand
TTTCGAATTTTGCTGCAATTTACCCTAATTTTGTATGGGAGCCACCCTTTTGTAAAGTGGCGAAGGGTTTCAAAAAATCACCAGAACATGTCCCCTTCCCAAAAACTCCCACCTGCAGAATTAGGTTCGATTTGTTCGAAAACAACCCGAATTATGCTGAATTTTATGTTATGTTTGTATGGGAGCCTCTCCCGGGAGGTGTGAAATGTATTTTTCTACTATATGATCCTAATTGCAATCTAGAAGGCTGTAGCAGTCCGTTGCTATCTCTCTCTCTCTCTCTCTCTCTCTCTCTATCCATCTCTTTCTCTCTCTCTCTCTCTCATTCTTTATCTACCTATCTCTCTCTCTCTGTTTCTCTCTCTCTCTCTCTTCCCCCCTCTCTCTCTCTCTCACTCTCTTTCTCTCTTTCTCTCTTTCTCTTTCTCTCTCTCTCTTTCTCCCTCTCCCTCCCCTCTCTCTCTATCTATCTCGCGCTCCCTCTCTATCTCTCTCTCCCTCTCTTTCACACCTTCTTCAATAATTAATCTTCAATAATTAAACACAAACTATGCAGTTCACCCCAACATCAGTTCTACTTCAAGATGGATGGAATGAGGGGTGGTGGTAGGTGGAAGAAGGAAGGAAAAGGCTTTTAAGTGAAACCAATCGATTTACAGACCACCAAAACCTAAGAAACGATACCCATACAACCCCAATCCTTAAAATACGTCCTAGGGCAATATGGGTATCGTTTCTTA
>NW_026457522.1:0-856 GCF_943734635.1 Anopheles cruzii | reverse complement strand
GTATGGGAGCCACCCTTTGTAAAGTGGCGAAGGGTTTCAAAAATTCACCAGAACATTTCCTCTTCCCAAAAACTCCCACCTGCAGAATTTGGTTCGATTTGTTCGAAAATAACCCGAATTATGCTGAATTTTATGTTATGTTTGTATGGGAGCCCCCTCTCCCGGGAGGTGTGAAATGTACTTTTTCTACTATATGATCCTAATTGAAATCTAGAAGGCTGTAGCAGTCCGTTGCTATATATCTCTCTCTCTCTCTCTCTTTCTCTCCCCCATCTCTCTCTCGCTCTCTCTCCTTCTTTTTCTCACCTTCTTCAATAATTAAACACAAACTATGCAGTTCACCCCAACATCAGTTCTACTTCAAGATGGATGGAATGAGGGGTGGTGGTAGGTGGAAGAAGGAAGGAAAAGGCTTTTAAGTGAAACCAATCGATTTACAGACCACCAAAACCTAAGAAACGATACCCATATTGCCCTAGAACGTATTTTAAGGATTGGGGTTGTATGGGGACCCCCCCTTCCCCTTGTCCTGCAGGGACCAAATTTTGTCACATGGTTTCTCAGGTGACCAGCAACTATTGTGCAAGTTTTGATGAAATTCGATTCATAACTTGTGGAGTAATTGATGTTTTTAACAGTTAGTTGTATGGGAGGGCAAAGAAAGAGGGGGCTGAGGGGTTTCTAACCATGATAACGACACTCCCCGGCCCCTAAAACCCCTGTATACCAAATTGCGAGTCAATTCGTCCAGTAGTTTCGGAGTTCACTTGAGACATACAGACACAACTTGATTTTTATATATATAGAAGACTAGCTGATCCCGGCGCGCGTTGCCACGCCTCATTTCATCCTCATT
>NW_026457521.1:0-1697 GCF_943734635.1 Anopheles cruzii | reverse complement strand
GAACAGTGAGGACACTGATGATGTTGGTCCTTATTGTGAATTTTCGAGTGTTTTGCCAGATTTCCTGATTGCCCAAAGGCTTTGTCACAGACTTTACACTTGTATGGCTTTTCGCTAGTGTGAATGCGGATGTGGATTTTCAATTTAGAAAACTGCGCGAACTTCGATGAACAATGAGGACACTGATGTTGTTGGTCCTTATTATGAATTTTCGAGTGTTTTGCCAAATTTCCTGATTGCCCAAAGGCTTTGTCACAGACTTTACACTTGTATGGCTTTTCGCCAGTGTGAATGCGGATATGTGTCTTAAGGTTAGATAACTGTACGAACCTTGAGGAACAGTGAGGACACCGATACTGTTGGTCCATATTGTGAATTTTCAAATGTTCTGCCAGATTGGCTGATTTCCCAAAGGCTTTGTCACAGACATTACACTTGTATGGCTTTTCGCCAGTGTGAGTGCGTATGTGAATGTTTAAGTTGTTTACAGCTGTATATGTTGCGGAACAATGAGGACAATGGTGCTTTTGTTTTTTCTGAGGGCTTTTGAGCTTATCCTGTTCCAAAACAACATTCGTTGTTTGCAGCTGATGCTGTTCATCGACCTCTTCGTCCTCTAATTTGATTGCAATTGGATTTTCTTCTGCCTCGAATAAATCATCAGGTATGTGGCCACAACATTCATATGTCCTGTTTGCTTGATGAACAATATAACACTTCTTGTGCAAATCCTTCGCTGCATCCGGTGAGGTCACTTCAGTTTTAATTGACAGTTCTGTGCCAATTGTTTGTTCGGAAGAATGATCAAGATGGTCTTGAGTGCTTTGTGATTCGTTATTCGCTTTGTTCTGCTGTTCGATAAAATCATTGTTTTCATTGCATTGAAACAGATCCATCTGTTTCGAACGCGCTTCGCACATCGTGCACAAATTCAATGGGACTCCAGGTAAAATATTAATCTGTAAAAATAAGAGTCTCATAGAACAGTCTTCTTTGTGGAACAGGCTGAATGTTTCAACAACATTCAAATGGTGTTTGTTTCAACAAATGTACTACCTGAGCACCGGTGCATTCGGAGAGCTTTTGAAGTTTATATTGTCCGGATTCGTCGTTCGCTAGAGCATCCAAAGCATCATCGTTCGACAGACACCATCGACATATTTTTGCCGTTCTAGAAGGTAATTCGCTATTACACCTTTTAATCCTTGTTGAACCCCGACTTACTCAACATCATCCTCTTTCTTAATCAATGCCGTAGACTCCATTTTCACTGCAATCATTTATTTAAGCGATTTTGTAAAATCGTTCACTTTCCACTTGTTTATTAAACAAAGCTTGGTTCTGGCTTTTGACAATCATTCGATCTTTGACAGCTTGCGCTTGTGAGAGAGCCGCCGCTGTGAAAGAGCCGCCGCTCTTTCCAATTTAAAAAGTCAGTTACACGGTGAATCAAGTTTGTGTGAGTTCAAATAATGATTTCGAATAATGATAAATCATTATCTAGTATGAGGACGAAAAATCACTTTATTCAATTAAAAATCAATCAAAAACTATGCTTGTTGTGTGTTTTGATCTGCAGTGCTTCAGATTGTTCAATGTTTCAAAAACACATTCACTTCTTAGCCCAAAAACCCATTCGTTTCTTTCTTCATTCTTGTTATTGTTTCAGGTTCTTGCTTTAGAAACCTATTCAAACA
>NW_026457520.1:0-1698 GCF_943734635.1 Anopheles cruzii | reverse complement strand
GGGGGGCAAACCCCACACACCCATTAGGTCCTTAGGTCAGCATAAAGCGCTGATGAACATGTTTTCCGGACCGGTTTTCATTCTTCCCTTGCCACACGACGGTACGGTTTGCCATCGTTGAAAGGGTCCACCATCGGTTTAATGGCCCATTTTATAATTGTGAGCTTCGGTGGGTGCTTAAAGCAACGGCAGCCCCAGCGGAATTGCGTGAATGCATTGCAATGCAGCCTTTAAATAGAAAGAGTTCAACGGGTTTGGGAGTTTGGGAGTTTTATGGTCGCCATTAAACTAATGGTGTTTACATATCAAAGATTTCGAAGTGTATTAGCTGTGCGAAAGGCAACACAACATGTTTCCAAATTAAATTTTAAAGTACCAGTATCAAACCACGCTTCGAGGTTCGTTCCGGGTTTCCGCCCTTGATTCCTCATCGAGACGATTTACGCTATTTGTCGGGAACAATGGATTGCACAACAGCAACCGCACCATAAATTGACAAATGACCATCTTTTCATAAATTCGCTCATCGAACCGTGCGGAGCTAATGTGCGTGTTCCGGTCACGGCACGACCCCGGGACCGTGGTCCGCATTTCGGCCCGGGCGCAATTGAGATTCTTAATAAAGATTCATTACTTTGATAATCAATATTTATATTTAATGGTCAGTTTCGAATTAATGGCATCTAATTAATTATGGGGCACCCAGTGACGCGGTCGGCTCGGTTCCGGTGGGTCGGCCCGTTTCGCGCGTCTCCCGGTGCCCTTGCTCCGTTGCCAGGACCGGGGGGGTGTGTGCAAGGTGTCAGTCGTCGGTGGTCGGTGTCTAGTTGGTGTGCGTAGTTGTTGGTGTGACCACCCGGGCACCCGGGTTGCCCGGCCCGACGGGTTGCAGACAATGCAGTTTTCCGGTCCGTCGAAGAAGCATCGTTTTCGTGCAAATTGTCTTGCTCGACTGGGCTCGGAGTGTAATAATTTGTAAAATTCGTAAGCCATTTCACGGTTTGATGGTCCGGCAACAATATTGTTGCCGGTGTGATTAGCTGTGATCTTCCAATCTGTGAGAATCCCTTCGGACGAGCGGTCTTATGGTGGTAATATTAATAATGTTAACGTAAAACGATAATTCTTTTTTAATAATCAGTAATTCAGAACCCTCAGTGAATGCCGTCGGTTTAACAATGGCATACACAATCATGCGCATTATTGGAATAAGCTTCCTAGGTTTGAGTTGCCTTGAATAGTTGCATTAATAGTCAGTTCAGTAATTCAATGAAACCCAAACATATGAACGGCTTATCAAAACCATAAATTTAATCTCATTTTTGCATTGGAATTGTGCCAGAAACCTACAGCTGCGTGCTTTCGAGCAAATCGTGCCGGCCGTTAAATGTTACATTTATCGCATCGTGGCACCAACATTCGATCACCTTTTGCAACCTGTGGTCCTTGGCTTCGGCTGCTTCTCAAAATCCCCCAAAAAATGAAGGCCAAAAACCAATAGATAAACCCTTTCCAAAAATAAACAAACATCCACTCGACATAACTTGAGCAAAAGTCAAACCCACCTTGCGGGGTTGCCTTCGGGTATTGCCAAGATTCCGCCCTTTCTGGCGCCCCAAACTGATGCTGTGCTCCAGACAGTCCTCGGGGCACGGGTTTTTCTTTTCCAGCCATCCATTCGCGCCATCTCGCCTACGG
>NW_026457519.1:0-1698 GCF_943734635.1 Anopheles cruzii | reverse complement strand
GGGGGGCAAACCCCACACACCCATTAGGTCCTTAGGTCAGCATAAAGCGCTGATGAACATGTTTTCCGGACCGGTTTTCATTCTTCCCTTGCCACACGACGGTACGGTTTGCCATCGTTGAAAGGGTCCACCATCGGTTTAATGGCCCATTTTATAATTGTGAGCTTCGGTGGGTGCTTAAAGCAACGGCAGCCCCAGCGGAATTGCGTGAATGCATTGCAATGCAGCCTTTAAATAGAAAGAGTTCAACGGGTTTGGGAGTTTGGGAGTTTTATGGTCGCCATTAAACTAATGGTGTTTACATATCAAAGATTTCGAAGTGTATTAGCTGTGCGAAAGGCAACACAACATGTTTCCAAATTAAATTTTAAAGTACCAGTATCAAACCACGCTTCGAGGTTCGTTCCGGGTTTCCGCCCTTGATTCCTCATCGAGACGATTTACGCTATTTGTCGGGAACAATGGATTGCACAACAGCAACCGCACCATAAATTGACAAATGACCATCTTTTCATAAATTCGCTCATCGAACCGTGCGGAGCTAATGTGCGTGTTCCGGTCACGGCACGACCCCGGGACCGTGGTCCGCATTTCGGCCCGGGCGCAATTGAGATTCTTAATAAAGATTCATTACTTTGATAATCAATATTTATATTTAATGGTCAGTTTCGAATTAATGGCATCTAATTAATTATGGGGCACCCAGTGACGCGGTCGGCTCGGTTCCGGTGGGTCGGCCCGTTTCGCGCGTCTCCCGGTGCCCTTGCTCCGTTGCCAGGACCGGGGGGGTGTGTGCAAGGTGTCAGTCGTCGGTGGTCGGTGTCTAGTTGGTGTGCGTAGTTGTTGGTGTGACCACCCGGGCACCCGGGTTGCCCGGCCCGACGGGTTGCAGACAATGCAGTTTTCCGGTCCGTCGAAGAAGCATCGTTTTCGTGCAAATTGTCTTGCTCGACTGGGCTCGGAGTGTAATAATTTGTAAAATTCGTAAGCCATTTCACGGTTTGATGGTCCGGCAACAATATTGTTGCCGGTGTGATTAGCTGTGATCTTCCAATCTGTGAGAATCCCTTCGGACGAGCGGTCTTATGGTGGTAATATTAATAATGTTAACGTAAAACGATAATTCTTTTTTAATAATCAGTAATTCAGAACCCTCAGTGAATGCCGTCGGTTTAACAATGGCATACACAATCATGCGCATTATTGGAATAAGCTTCCTAGGTTTGAGTTGCCTTGAATAGTTGCATTAATAGTCAGTTCAGTAATTCAATGAAACCCAAACATATGAACGGCTTATCAAAACCATAAATTTAATCTCATTTTTGCATTGGAATTGTGCCAGAAACCTACAGCTGCGTGCTTTCGAGCAAATCGTGCCGGCCGTTAAATGTTACATTTATCGCATCGTGGCACCAACATTCGATCACCTTTTGCAACCTGTGGTCCTTGGCTTCGGCTGCTTCTCAAAATCCCCCAAAAAATGAAGGCCAAAAACCAATAGATAAACCCTTTCCAAAAATAAACAAACATCCACTCGACATAACTTGAGCAAAAGTCAAACCCACCTTGCGGGGTTGCCTTCGGGTATTGCCAAGATTCCGCCCTTTCTGGCGCCCCAAACTGATGCTGTGCTCCAGACAGTCCTCGGGGCACGGGTTTTTCTTTTCCAGCCATCCATTCGCGCCATCTCGCCTACGG
>NW_026457518.1:0-1702 GCF_943734635.1 Anopheles cruzii | reverse complement strand
GTGCTGATCTGCATAGTGCTATACGCCGAAGAGATGACCGAGAATTGTACGCCCTGCGGCTTGTACTTTGTGTAGTATAACTTGTGAACAAAGCTTCCCAAGCACAGTAGGTAAAGGAAAATGTGCATTACGATACGACACTTTTCCGATAGGGTACGGAACGGCCCAGTAAATCCAAGCAGCTTTAGAACAGGCCAAAGAAAGTGGAAGTAATCACTTTCATGGCGCAGATTCCAGACTGCGTCGAAATCTCGTTTAATCCACTCCATCACTAATTGAAAACTGACAGTACGTTGCGCTCGGGTCCTAGTGTAGTAACTTCGTCCTTTGGAGAAACTACTAATTTACCGGTAACAAGACGTGGATATGAAAAATTCAGTGCCTTATCTGAAGGAATGCTTGATCAATCGTAGTGACCTTACTCTTGACCAGCTTTCATAAGATCTTCCCAGGGAACGGTGGCCTTTGATAATCTACCTTCTGCTGGAGTTCTTTTGGTTAGACTATAATTTCTGCTAATGTTAGACCTGGGATAATATTTGATTGTTGCGGGCCGTTTTTCACGCCATGCTTTCTTGGTTTGTGTATGATTGATTGGAAGGCCAGATGCTGCCAGAAATCAATATTTAATAGACGAGTGAACCATAACATCCTTCCATTCTGAACATTTTGACAGTTTACTCAATAGCTTTAATTAACATTTTAATAATGGGTTCTGCATGTTCTTGTACGTTGAAACGGATCGTATAAATTCACTAGAGTAGTGTGTAATGAAGTAGTAGTAGTTGTTACTGCAATATGTTACTATTAAACAGTGTAAAAAAATTCTAATTTCAATTTAAACTAATTTAAACATTTTCTTTAGCTAATGTTTGCGTATAATTTACGATTGTTTTATTTTTAATTAACATTCAATTATGAATTCGGAATACAATCACTCATAAAAAGAACTTGTTCATGGTTATCAAATACTGATTACTAATCGATCTGTGTCCTTTGAATGTCTAATGCAAGGCTTGAATGTGCTTCCATCTGGGCTGATGTTCTTTGATCGCTTTTCTTAATGATCCAATCCAATATTTAATTACTGGGCGTTGGGTTGTGCCACGCCTCATTTTGAGTCCGCATAGTGCAGAGGTTCGTCCCTATTGCCGCGATTCTTGTGTAACCATCAACAAGTGCCTCTATTTAGTGAGCATAATAAGGCGGTAAGTGCTAGTTTATAATATTTCGCGGACGTAGCGAAGTAAGCACACAGAGCGACACCGTACACTAATTGTTTTCGTCCTAATAACACACTTTCCTCACAAAGGGCAAATAAAACGATTTAATGAAGCACATCATATCTTTACGTAAACTTTACGTAAAAAACTTAAATTTTAAAAAACAATATTTGATATCATCTTAGGTCAATTTGTGGGTGCTGAAGCACAATAGGTACTAAGCAGTTATGCGTGTGTCAATGCAAAAGAATAGACAATACACTTTTGCAACAAAGCGCACAACATCGAAGTATTCGTTTTCCTTGGCCGTTATCATTTTCTGCGTTGATGTTTTATACTGTGATCGATGTCTAATTGATGTTCAGCAGAAACATAGCAAATGAGTACGAGAGTTGCACGAACTCGGTAAACTTTTCCAATAAGATCTGACCGAAGAAGCCGCTGGTGAATCGCACGGGCTGCCTGCTGCGTCCGAGGAG
>NW_026457517.1:0-1704 GCF_943734635.1 Anopheles cruzii | reverse complement strand
TTGTTGTGTTGGACCTCCTTCCACGCTCCGAAAAGGTGCCGACGGGCCGCTCTGGTTGTAGAAGTGATACAGTTGACTAGCTGCTCCCGGCGTGTCGTGCAATATTATTATGCCGTGTGCAATATTATTATGCAATTTTTCCATGCAAGCTTCGCAATCAAGAATGCATACACCAATCATTTTGATACCTTAGAATTATTAAATAACGGCAATCCCAATGTGGAATATCTCTGTACCCTTATTTAACCAAGCATTTATGTATGTATAATAAAGATCCAATTAAATAAAAAAAAATGCATACAACATTGCACGCAATATTGCATACAACAAAAGCATATTTTGCATGCAAGTCACTGGTGTTACCTACCAGTCGCTCCTGTTCCCCTAGTATTTTTGCGGCTTCAGAAAACCGAATTTTTCGGTCGTCCCTCCAACGTCTTGACTTTAGATACGGCTAAGAAGTCATTGGAATGGCTAAGAAGTGGTGCAGCATGTGAAAACCTGTGTCTCAGGTTGAGAAAAAAAGCGTGAGTAGCGTTTTCCTAAATGTTTTCCCCGAAAAGGAAACTGATTTTCTTACGTGCATTGCTACGAGTCTTACCTTACTTTCCTCCCCCATTTCTTTCGATGGCCAATTTCTTTCCAATTCCAGCGGAAATAAAGAAAATTCTATTGACGGCTTTTGCGGTTTTGAGAGAAAATGTTTGGAAATTTATTAAAGCCGAGGGAGAAACACTACAATGAACACCACATGACCACCAGACAGCGCAAACCGGTCATGTAAAGGTCCTCCTGCGGTGGCCGCACTCTGTTCAGCTTCTCGGCAACCTGGTAGAAAGGAAGTGCGGAAGGACGGTGAGTGACACACGCATTGGGAACAGGGTGCTGCTACGTACGCTGAGCAACACGGGAAACACCTCCCGGACGACGTGTACCGAGGGCTTTCCGACGATGCTGCCGATCCGCTGGAGACCCAACTTCCGGTTGAATACACCGGACCGCTTCAGCCGACAGCGGATGCATGCGGCCGCACAGGCACTTGCCCTGCGAGGGGAGCATCGGCTGCCGGCCACTGTGATGTTGTCGCTGCTGACGTATTACTATCCTGGTACGAGTCCACCACCTCACCACCGATTTTACCAGAATTGTAATTGTAATTGTAATTTAATAGAAATGAACTGAAGAATTATAATGAACTAGCTGTTCCCGGCGCGCGTCGCTGTGCCTCATTTCATCTTTATTTCCCGATTGGGAGGCGTTTCAGAGAAGTTCTTGGTAACGTATCCGATCAGCTTTCCTTTTCGCTTCCCGTTACTCCTACTTTTCAAACGATCGGGCTTCCCGGTGACGTATTCGTTCAGTTTCTCTTCCCACCTTACGTTACTCCTCCCTTTCCCGATGTCGTATCCGATCGGCTTTCCTTTTCGCTTCCCGTTGGATACATGACAAAACTCGCACCACCTGAGTTTGGCTCAAATTGCTTGAAAATTATCCGAGTTTTGCTGACATTAACCAAGATTTTGTATGGGAGACCCCCTTTTGTAAAGAGGGATGGGGTTTCAAACATTCACCACAACATTTCCCCTTCCCCAAAACTCCCATCTGCCGAATTTGGTTCGATTTGCTCGAAGAAAACCCGAATTATATAAATACGACTCCGTTCTTCTAAGATTGAAATAAAACAAATAAAAACCCCGAATTATG
>NW_026457516.1:0-1706 GCF_943734635.1 Anopheles cruzii | reverse complement strand
ACGGCTCGTCGTGGTATCGGTAGCATTGGGGTGTATGGCACATAACTATACATCGAGGACCCTTCGACCTATAATGTCGATGTCATCGGGATACGCTGAACGAGCTGTAGCTGGTGTTCCTTGAGATCCCGATTTCCGAGAGTCCCGGGTGGTCCGCTGCAGCGCAACGATGGAGACGGAGACAAGCCAAGAGCACCGTCACCTGATGTCTGGGACGTTGGTCTTGGTACATTTGGCCGCTAGGATGTATAGATACTAGAATACCTGGTTCTTCTTCCCCTTCAACCGCCGAGGGTTCTTGGACTGCAGCACCAATGCAGACAATGTCTGTGGCTTCCTGTAACGGTGTGTTTTTTACGTGCGGAGTTGTTGGCCATGTCCAGCATTACCCGTCTGCTCTACCAACAGGGACTGCTGATTCAGCACTTACAAATGTAGCAACTAGTAAGAGTGCCCTAAAAACGCGTGTAGCTGTCAGTAGGTTACAAAGCGGATACTAATAGGTCTTAGATTTTTTTGGAAGATGCTAATAATACTGCAAAACAAATGTTCGGAATGCGGAATGGACAAACAGAAACATTAATCAACAGATTCGCTCGAACATCCAACGTCGATTGGACCACCGTCAGTGAAACGTGGCGACCAGTCGGATTTTTGACAACCACTTTTGACTACCCGTCCACCCGCTGATGTTCCACTGTGCAACGACGACGACGACGACGATGGCCACGCCACGGCTCATGTTACCTTCGGTTCTTCGGTTCGGTTTGTCTCCTTCGGCGAGACAGCTAATTTATGCACAATTGATGTGGATACGTCACCGACCCGGACGGGTCCTGTGTGCGTGCATATGCGTAAACCTGGGCACCACACCGTGGCACCCAGACCTTCTGCCCCGCCTTCCCCGGACCCCCCGGAGCTTCCCCGGAACGTCACGGAACGGGGTGCATAAAAAGTCGCGCCCTCGCGTAGGCTCTGGGTTTAATGGGTTCGCGCTTTATCCCGTTCCGCCTGCCAATCAGCACCAGATTTGCCACCTCTGGCGACTTCGAGATCGAGAAGCGAGGGGGGCCGGACTGGTGGGCCGGAGATGTGGGCTCTTGAAAAGCAGTTATTGAAGGGGTTGCGGACCTCTCACGCGAAGATATGGAGCTGCCGTGGCGTGCCGAAAATAGATAAAACGCGAAAGAAAAAAAAAACAGGGAGAAAGCGGGGGGGCGTGCGAGAGCGAGAGAGAGAAAGGCGACCCGGTGCACTCCGTCCCGCACCGGGGGCCGCCCGCCCCATGCCATCCACTAATTTGTCTGTGTCTTAAGACGTTGCGCCCGCGTCCACAGGAACAAATAGCCACACGGCTCACCGCCCACCCCGGGCCCGGGCCAAGCGGAAGCGGGAGCCAAAAAGGGGAATGCAAAGCAAACAATGCAAAAAAAGACCCAAAGGACATAACGGACAAAAAAGAGACAAAAAAAAGAAGGCGAAAAACTACCCGAGCAGCCGAACAAAAAACGGAACTCTTCTCCGAACCGAACAGTCCGTCCTCCGTGGCCTCCGTGCGCCAGGCGTTTGCCTCCGCCCACCCCCCGACACCGATGATAAGAACACCGTGGGGGGGGGGGGGGGGGGGGTTTCGTCCGTCGTCGAAAGGGGTGTGCGGCGGGCGCGATTAAGCAGCGCGGAGCATGATGGATTGTGTGTGTGTGTGT
>NW_026457515.1:0-1708 GCF_943734635.1 Anopheles cruzii | reverse complement strand
AGATGTTGACACCGTGATTCTCTGTTCTCAGGTCTGAGCCTCGTTTATTACAAAATTCGTCCGGTTTATCCAAAATTCGTCGTTTGCATCGTCCGTCACCTCCCTCCTTCGAGTTCTACTGTTGCCGTCCCTTTTCACTACCTATCCTTCCACTACCATCCATCCTTCCACTACCTCGACGCTGCCTCTCGCTTCGGTATCGATGGTCCTCCACCCAGCTGCTTATGGTGGAGCGGCGAGCGTTTCTTTGTTGCAGTCGTCACCGGTGTGGTGTGTGTCGTCTGGAGCGTCGATCGTTTCTGGGTATTGGTAACGATCGTTTCCGGGTATCGATTGTTGTTACCGGCGTCGTCGCTTCGGTATCGGAGCATCCGGCGTCGCTGAGGGTCCCGGTCGTCGTCGGCCGTTATTGTTAAGGCCCGTCCACACGCCGTCCGATGCATCGTTTCGCAATTTACAATCATAGCCATGGAAGTAACACTGTATTGGTGTGTCTTGGCATTGTGCGTTTCGGTTAAAAATAAAAAAATAGAACGTGCCAAGAGTACTTACCAGTCCCAGTGGTCGAGGAAATGGCTTTTAAAGTGAAGCCATTATTCTCACGTTAAACTGTTGCTTTAAAAACATTCAAAACATCATGCCAAACCACCATCAACACATGCACACATGTCTATCCACCGTCAGCACACGCGCACACATGTATGGAGATTGGATCCAATGGACCGAAATTGATGCTCGGCGCATTAGGTTTTTTTTTAGCTGCAACGATGGTCGCAAACGGACAAAATCGTTGCAATTTCGATGCATCGTTGCGATGTGTCTGCGCAGATCAATCGTAGCGTGTGGACCGGGCTTTATGTAGGGCCGTAGGACCGTTTCACCTGAAAGTCCTTGGGAGCTTGGTTGGGATGTTTTAATGCATCCACCCATATAGTCCAAACCTTGCACCAAGCGATTATCACCTTATCATCACCAATATGCATCAATAAAGACCAAGACTTCTACGAGAGAGAGAGAGAGAGAGACCAATAAGGACCAAGACTTCTCCAAAATCGTCGGCTGACAATCCTAGATCTGTCCATTTTGGAACACCGAAAGGATCAGTGGAAACCATTTCGAGGGACCATTCGAGAGCCTCAGCAAAGTGAAATGTCAAATGGTTTGGCAAATTCCGTGATTTCCGTGATCATTTCACCACAAACTCAACCCATATTTCGCTTTGAATCTATAGAAGAGATGGAAACCGACACGGAGAACGCATTGAAGGCTATAGCATGTGAAGGTGAAGGTGGTACAGAAGGGGTGAAATCAATGACACCAATGATTACCAGGATGTGGTTCGCACGGTGAACTGAAGATTTGGCCGCCAATGGCCGGCTGCCCGGCTAATGTTCGGCCACTTCGGAACACGGACTTCCGTCGCAGCTCCGACGCTCAGAGTTTACTGTGTCGCTTCCGTTTCGCTTGATTTTCGCTTGATTAGAAAGCTTTACTGGCTTCCCCTCTCTCTCTCTCTCGCATCTCTCGCGTTTGTGTGTGAGGTGTGTATGCCCCCCCCCCCTCCGCACCCCACCCTTACCGCACCCCCACGACCCACCCTAACGACCGGCAACAGCCTTGGCAAGGGAAATGACAAGATTAGTGGCGGTCGGCGCCACGGCCTCGGCTCGTCATCGCTTATTATTTGCGTTTGCTTCTCCCGATTAGC
>NW_026457514.1:0-1708 GCF_943734635.1 Anopheles cruzii | reverse complement strand
CATAATCAACGTCACGGTGATGGTCTTTTTTCTTTTCGGTAGGCTCCCGGGCAGGGGGACCGCGTCCCGTTGGGAAAATGAACACGCCTCGTAAGGAGTGCGCAAGCGATCCTCAGCGAGAGCATCTTCTGCACTCTCTATTAAGAAATAACGCCACAAGATGGCGATGCGTACAAGTAACACACAAAAAAACGCCACGCCATGGGCCCCAAGGTGCTGCGCCCCGTGCGAACGTAGCGTTCCCTAATAAAGTCTCAGAGGAAGCATAAATGACATGGTCTGGCAGGCTGGCTGAAAGCAGCAAAGGGCAAAGGACTGCAAGAGTTGAAAATTCCGCCATGGTGGTTAGATATTCAACATTACAGTGCGGAAAAGCTCCAAACGAGAAACAAAAGCTTCCACATTCAACAGCCTTGTAGCGTGCGTTAAATTATGTAATTTGCCGATGTGCCCGAGTTTTCCCGAAGAACACATTCGTTACGGTTTGCCCTTAAAGAGGGACCATAAACTATACCTTCACATTACGGGCTACATAATTTGAATATAGTATCGCTTACCCGTGACCTCGACACAGTAGGAGAGATTCTCACAATCGTAACACTTGATATGGAAAAGAGCAAGAAACGGAGTGACAGAGAGAGAGGGAGGGAACGGAGGAATTCAATTTCCGGACCGTGTCCCCGTTGCTCCAGTGTGGCGACGCTTCAGACAGAAATAAGACCACAAAGTACTGACCACCAACGGTGCCTTTATAAGCTAATCTTGGTTGATAAATAGTTATAGCAAATTTCAACAGAGATTCGTAGAAAAAATGAGCTACGATTGCCGCTATCTGCTTGAGCTTGCTCGAGTAGAAAAAAATGAACATTTAATGATATTTGGTAAAAGCGATTGTCTAGAAATAAATTTTTTAAATAGATAAATTTTCCATTGTCCATTTTAATTGTTAAAATAAATCTCATGTTTTAAATATTTGAAAAAATCGTGTACATTTTGTTTCACTTAGCTTTCAGCTGAGCTAGTTATCAAAGATTTAGAAAAAATGTATCAATACCACACTTGTGCACCGCAAATGGCTTGTTACGATGTTACGAATGGTACGATGTGTAATATCGTGTCATTACTACGTATAAATGTTTCATTCAGCAAGTCCATTTCGGTGTACAACTTCTTAAGCATCTCACTAAACGCCTCCTAGGTCAAAATACGAAAGACAGCAGGCGAACTCAGTGACAATCGGTAACTCACCTGAAACGAAATGAAAAACACAAACACAGAATAAATGATTTATTGTAAACTTGCACTCAGAGCATTGTAGTAAAGTTGTCAATATATAAACTGATGAAGATAATAAAACAAGAAAACTAATAAAACTAAACTATGTTTCGCTCAATTTAGTTCGTTAGTTACATATTTTAAGTACCAGTCATCGAAAGATGACTAAAACAACTTTTTTATATTAGAATTTTAAAAATGATAGCGACAAACAAAAACTCCCATCGGAATAACTCAATCCGCTTCATCCAACTTGGTACAAGAGTGTCCGAAGTAACCGTTTTTGCTCAAGCAAATCAAAAAGATGATAAATCACATCAAGTATACGGCTGCTGAATATTTTGGTATCATCATTTTCTTACTTCTTGCACTCTTTGTACCTCTCACTCTCTCTCTCTCTCTCTCTCTCTCTCTCTCTCTCTCTCTCTCTCTC
>NW_026457513.1:0-1708 GCF_943734635.1 Anopheles cruzii | reverse complement strand
AGATGTTGACACCGTGATTCTCTGTTCTCAGGTCTGAGCCTCGTTTATTACAAAATTCGTCCGGTTTATCCAAAATTCGTCGTTTGCATCGTCCGTCACCTCCCTCCTTCGAGTTCTACTGTTGCCGTCCCTTTTCACTACCTATCCTTCCACTACCATCCATCCTTCCACTACCTCGACGCTGCCTCTCGCTTCGGTATCGATGGTCCTCCACCCAGCTGCTTATGGTGGAGCGGCGAGCGTTTCTTTGTTGCAGTCGTCACCGGTGTGGTGTGTGTCGTCTGGAGCGTCGATCGTTTCTGGGTATTGGTAACGATCGTTTCCGGGTATCGATTGTTGTTACCGGCGTCGTCGCTTCGGTATCGGAGCATCCGGCGTCGCTGAGGGTCCCGGTCGTCGTCGGCCGTTATTGTTAAGGCCCGTCCACACGCCGTCCGATGCATCGTTTCGCAATTTACAATCATAGCCATGGAAGTAACACTGTATTGGTGTGTCTTGGCATTGTGCGTTTCGGTTAAAAATAAAAAAATAGAACGTGCCAAGAGTACTTACCAGTCCCAGTGGTCGAGGAAATGGCTTTTAAAGTGAAGCCATTATTCTCACGTTAAACTGTTGCTTTAAAAACATTCAAAACATCATGCCAAACCACCATCAACACATGCACACATGTCTATCCACCGTCAGCACACGCGCACACATGTATGGAGATTGGATCCAATGGACCGAAATTGATGCTCGGCGCATTAGGTTTTTTTTTAGCTGCAACGATGGTCGCAAACGGACAAAATCGTTGCAATTTCGATGCATCGTTGCGATGTGTCTGCGCAGATCAATCGTAGCGTGTGGACCGGGCTTTATGTAGGGCCGTAGGACCGTTTCACCTGAAAGTCCTTGGGAGCTTGGTTGGGATGTTTTAATGCATCCACCCATATAGTCCAAACCTTGCACCAAGCGATTATCACCTTATCATCACCAATATGCATCAATAAAGACCAAGACTTCTACGAGAGAGAGAGAGAGAGAGACCAATAAGGACCAAGACTTCTCCAAAATCGTCGGCTGACAATCCTAGATCTGTCCATTTTGGAACACCGAAAGGATCAGTGGAAACCATTTCGAGGGACCATTCGAGAGCCTCAGCAAAGTGAAATGTCAAATGGTTTGGCAAATTCCGTGATTTCCGTGATCATTTCACCACAAACTCAACCCATATTTCGCTTTGAATCTATAGAAGAGATGGAAACCGACACGGAGAACGCATTGAAGGCTATAGCATGTGAAGGTGAAGGTGGTACAGAAGGGGTGAAATCAATGACACCAATGATTACCAGGATGTGGTTCGCACGGTGAACTGAAGATTTGGCCGCCAATGGCCGGCTGCCCGGCTAATGTTCGGCCACTTCGGAACACGGACTTCCGTCGCAGCTCCGACGCTCAGAGTTTACTGTGTCGCTTCCGTTTCGCTTGATTTTCGCTTGATTAGAAAGCTTTACTGGCTTCCCCTCTCTCTCTCTCTCGCATCTCTCGCGTTTGTGTGTGAGGTGTGTATGCCCCCCCCCCCTCCGCACCCCACCCTTACCGCACCCCCACGACCCACCCTAACGACCGGCAACAGCCTTGGCAAGGGAAATGACAAGATTAGTGGCGGTCGGCGCCACGGCCTCGGCTCGTCATCGCTTATTATTTGCGTTTGCTTCTCCCGATTAGC
>NW_026457512.1:0-1708 GCF_943734635.1 Anopheles cruzii | reverse complement strand
CATAATCAACGTCACGGTGATGGTCTTTTTTCTTTTCGGTAGGCTCCCGGGCAGGGGGACCGCGTCCCGTTGGGAAAATGAACACGCCTCGTAAGGAGTGCGCAAGCGATCCTCAGCGAGAGCATCTTCTGCACTCTCTATTAAGAAATAACGCCACAAGATGGCGATGCGTACAAGTAACACACAAAAAAACGCCACGCCATGGGCCCCAAGGTGCTGCGCCCCGTGCGAACGTAGCGTTCCCTAATAAAGTCTCAGAGGAAGCATAAATGACATGGTCTGGCAGGCTGGCTGAAAGCAGCAAAGGGCAAAGGACTGCAAGAGTTGAAAATTCCGCCATGGTGGTTAGATATTCAACATTACAGTGCGGAAAAGCTCCAAACGAGAAACAAAAGCTTCCACATTCAACAGCCTTGTAGCGTGCGTTAAATTATGTAATTTGCCGATGTGCCCGAGTTTTCCCGAAGAACACATTCGTTACGGTTTGCCCTTAAAGAGGGACCATAAACTATACCTTCACATTACGGGCTACATAATTTGAATATAGTATCGCTTACCCGTGACCTCGACACAGTAGGAGAGATTCTCACAATCGTAACACTTGATATGGAAAAGAGCAAGAAACGGAGTGACAGAGAGAGAGGGAGGGAACGGAGGAATTCAATTTCCGGACCGTGTCCCCGTTGCTCCAGTGTGGCGACGCTTCAGACAGAAATAAGACCACAAAGTACTGACCACCAACGGTGCCTTTATAAGCTAATCTTGGTTGATAAATAGTTATAGCAAATTTCAACAGAGATTCGTAGAAAAAATGAGCTACGATTGCCGCTATCTGCTTGAGCTTGCTCGAGTAGAAAAAAATGAACATTTAATGATATTTGGTAAAAGCGATTGTCTAGAAATAAATTTTTTAAATAGATAAATTTTCCATTGTCCATTTTAATTGTTAAAATAAATCTCATGTTTTAAATATTTGAAAAAATCGTGTACATTTTGTTTCACTTAGCTTTCAGCTGAGCTAGTTATCAAAGATTTAGAAAAAATGTATCAATACCACACTTGTGCACCGCAAATGGCTTGTTACGATGTTACGAATGGTACGATGTGTAATATCGTGTCATTACTACGTATAAATGTTTCATTCAGCAAGTCCATTTCGGTGTACAACTTCTTAAGCATCTCACTAAACGCCTCCTAGGTCAAAATACGAAAGACAGCAGGCGAACTCAGTGACAATCGGTAACTCACCTGAAACGAAATGAAAAACACAAACACAGAATAAATGATTTATTGTAAACTTGCACTCAGAGCATTGTAGTAAAGTTGTCAATATATAAACTGATGAAGATAATAAAACAAGAAAACTAATAAAACTAAACTATGTTTCGCTCAATTTAGTTCGTTAGTTACATATTTTAAGTACCAGTCATCGAAAGATGACTAAAACAACTTTTTTATATTAGAATTTTAAAAATGATAGCGACAAACAAAAACTCCCATCGGAATAACTCAATCCGCTTCATCCAACTTGGTACAAGAGTGTCCGAAGTAACCGTTTTTGCTCAAGCAAATCAAAAAGATGATAAATCACATCAAGTATACGGCTGCTGAATATTTTGGTATCATCATTTTCTTACTTCTTGCACTCTTTGTACCTCTCACTCTCTCTCTCTCTCTCTCTCTCTCTCTCTCTCTCTCTCTCTCTCTC
>NW_026457511.1:0-1710 GCF_943734635.1 Anopheles cruzii | reverse complement strand
TTGGGTCGTACTCACGGTTTCATCCGTTATGTGCAGCAAACGATGGTGTCGCAGATCGCAGCCGTTAACGCCGCATTTTGTAGCCGAGGGACACCTTGTACGATGGCTTTCTAGGCACATTCGACATCGCTGCTGATGGTTCACCACCGCTCGCCGCACTGACACTGGTGCCTCGGTGAACTTTGAGCAGGTTCCCAGCGACGCGCATTCTCCTTCGCACATCGGACACTTTCTGAACGTCTCCTTGCCCTTCTCCGCAGCATGGACGTTCACACTTGCGTGGTGTGTTGGTGGCGATGTACGCGGATGCGGCGTGAAGAACTGTGAGTTTCGCTGGTTTGATCCCGGACCAGGACGCTGTGCCTCATGATTCGGACGTTGTTTCGGTGCGCCTGGTGCCTCGCTGTCGGATACATCCACGACGCTGCACAAATCGTCGGCAAGCTCTCCGCACCATTGACCAAATTCACGCACCGTTACCTGGTTCAATTTTCTCTTGTAGCGGGCCCAGTCGATGCAGACAGTCGATGGCAGCTTTTTTTCCAGCTCACGGAGCAGAGACACGTCGTATAAGTAGTTGGGTAAGTTCGACGCTTCCACCGTCGCAACCACTCGTCTGACTGCATAGCCAAACTCAACTAGTGTCTCCAACCGTTCAACCGTTGGTGAGGGCTGCAGTCTCATCTTTCGGATCAGAGACTCCACAATCAAGTCAGGCCTCCCAAATCGCGCCGTTAGCGTCGCCATTGCTTCCTTCAACCCACTCGGAAACGCGAGCAAGTGCCCCACCGTTTCTCGCGCCTTTCCAGCAAGAGCTTTCTGGAGGCGCATCAAGTTTTCAACCTCTGAAAACCCGCATGCTGTGGTGGTGCGCTCATAGGCCGCAATGAAATTTGGCCAATCATCGATGGTGCCGCGGAAAGGAGGTAAATCGTGCGCTCCCGATTTACGTGCCAAAACTTGCGCGTGTGTAATGTTGGCGTCGCTAGTGTAAAACGTGCCATAATCCTGTGCGTGTGTGCGTAAGGCCGTGTGCTGTTGTCCGAAATCCTGAGTGGCGTGTGCTTGTGCAGGAAAGTGATGGCCGCCAGCGCCATGGCCGCCATACCCATACCTATCACTCATACCGTTGGCGTAGGGACGCCAACCGGAGGGTACTTGACCTGTGGTGTTGACGCCTGCGAATCGTTGACCCGCGGAGTGTTCCATATCGCGCACCCACGCTCGGAAATCGCGATCGTCCTGCCCGGGTCTGGTGTTTAACGATGCCCGAGGTGTCCCTTGCACGGGATACTGAGTCGTCCTCGGCTCCACCTCCTCTTCTCTTGGCGTCACAATTGAGACGCCCAATGCTACGGCTGCTTCGCGAAGCTCGCGAAGCCTTCTCTCGCGCTCTGCGCGCGTGTAGAGCGTTTGGTCTGTGGACGGTCCGGTGACCAATGTCCCTTGGAGGCTCCCGTCTGTTGGATGTAGGTCGTCTGGCGATGCTAATCCTGTGCGGACTTCTTCGCGTCCCGCCGACGACCACCGTGGTGACGATGCTTCCTCCTGCGCCGTTCTGTGTGTTGCTTCGGGGTATTGGTCCTCCATTGCACTCACTTAAAACCGCGAACACTGTTATCACTTCGTCCGGATCCAAATGCTTTTCGCTTTTCCGTGTAAACTGACACAAATTTTTTGGAATGTTAGGAAATTCTTTCCTAACCAAAA
>NW_026457510.1:0-1710 GCF_943734635.1 Anopheles cruzii | reverse complement strand
TTGGGTCGTACTCACGGTTTCATCCGTTATGTGCAGCAAACGATGGTGTCGCAGATCGCAGCCGTTAACGCCGCATTTTGTAGCCGAGGGACACCTTGTACGATGGCTTTCTAGGCACATTCGACATCGCTGCTGATGGTTCACCACCGCTCGCCGCACTGACACTGGTGCCTCGGTGAACTTTGAGCAGGTTCCCAGCGACGCGCATTCTCCTTCGCACATCGGACACTTTCTGAACGTCTCCTTGCCCTTCTCCGCAGCATGGACGTTCACACTTGCGTGGTGTGTTGGTGGCGATGTACGCGGATGCGGCGTGAAGAACTGTGAGTTTCGCTGGTTTGATCCCGGACCAGGACGCTGTGCCTCATGATTCGGACGTTGTTTCGGTGCGCCTGGTGCCTCGCTGTCGGATACATCCACGACGCTGCACAAATCGTCGGCAAGCTCTCCGCACCATTGACCAAATTCACGCACCGTTACCTGGTTCAATTTTCTCTTGTAGCGGGCCCAGTCGATGCAGACAGTCGATGGCAGCTTTTTTTCCAGCTCACGGAGCAGAGACACGTCGTATAAGTAGTTGGGTAAGTTCGACGCTTCCACCGTCGCAACCACTCGTCTGACTGCATAGCCAAACTCAACTAGTGTCTCCAACCGTTCAACCGTTGGTGAGGGCTGCAGTCTCATCTTTCGGATCAGAGACTCCACAATCAAGTCAGGCCTCCCAAATCGCGCCGTTAGCGTCGCCATTGCTTCCTTCAACCCACTTGGAAACGCGAGCAAGTGCCCCACCGTTTCTCGCGCCTTTCCAGCAAGAGCTTTCTGGAGGCGCATCAAGTTTTCAACCTCTGAAAACCCGCATGCTGTGGTGGTGCGCTCATAGGCCGCAATGAAATTTGGCCAATCATCGATGGTGCCGCGGAAAGGAGGTAAATCGTGCGCTCCCGATTTACGTGCCAAAACTTGCGCGTGTGTAATGTTGGCGTCGCTAGTGTAAAACGTGCCATAATCCTGTGCGTGTGTGCGTAAGGCCGTGTGCTGTTGTCCGAAATCCTGAGTGGCGTGTGCTTGTGCAGGAAAGTGATGGCCGCCAGCGCCATGGCCGCCATACCCATACCTATCACTCATACCGTTGGCGTAGGGACGCCAACCGGAGGGTACTTGACCTGTGGTGTTGACGCCTGCGAATCGTTGACCCGCGGAGTGTTCCATATCGCGCACCCACGCTCGGAAATCGCGATCGTCCTGCCCGGGTCTGGTGTTTAACGATGCCCGAGGTGTCCCTTGCACGGGATACTGAGTCGTCCTCGGCTCCACCTCCTCTTCTCTTGGCGTCACAATTGAGACGCCCAATGCTACGGCTGCTTCGCGAAGCTCGCGAAGCCTTCTCTCGCGCTCTGCGCGCGTGTAGAGCGTTTGGTCTGTGGACGGTCCGGTGACCAATGTCCCTTGGAGGCTCCCGTCTGTTGGATGTAGGTCGTCTGGCGATGCTAATCCTGTGCGGACTTCTTCGCGTCCCGCCGACGACCACCGTGGTGACGATGCTTCCTCCTGCGCCGTTCTGTGTGTTGCTTCGGGGTATTGGTCCTCCATTGCACTCACTTAAAACCGCGAACACTGTTATCACTTCGTCCGGATCCAAATGCTTTTCGCTTTTCCGTGTAAACTGACACAAATTTTTTGGAATGTTAGGAAATTCTTTCCTAACCAAAA
>NW_026457509.1:0-1711 GCF_943734635.1 Anopheles cruzii | reverse complement strand
TGTTGGATTATAAGAATGACCTAATCGCGTGCTAAAATTTTTTTTTTTTTGTCCTGATTTCACCTCGTGGTATTTCCCTCACGGTATTCCCTTTCTCATATTCCTCTTTGATTCCCTCATCCTTCATCCAACGGCTTTGTCTAATTACCTAACAGGTGCGTTGATGGTGGCTTTTCGGGACGGATTATTCGCGCACTAATTTTCTTGGTTCCCTTTGTTTTCGTTCTCATTATCTTGCTTCTCTTTGTTTTCTTTCTCATTATCTTGGTTCTCTTTCTTCTTTTAACATTTCTTTCTTTTTTTCTTTGAGCTTCTCATTTTCACTTGTGTTCCGCGTGACCTTTTCTTTTCTTTATTTTCTGTTTATCTTGCAATTCCTAATCTTTTTCTTCTATCTCTGGCATTTCCGGTTTTTCTTGCACCGGCTCAATTTGCAAACATCTCTTTTTTTCTTCGCTTGTTCTCTCGTTCATTAATTCGTGTTATCCTCATTTGTTGCCCTACTGTGAAGCCTTCTGCCCTACATGTCTTTCAATCCGTTGGGTAAAGCGGAAAATCCGGATATTCTACGTTGATAGGATATGTAAGAAGACCCTATCAAAAATCCCCTTACACATTGATAAAATATTCCTGACCTTGCTCTTTCGCCCTCCTGTGTGACTCTAACTGCTCTTCCGCTCTAGCATTTTTTTTTTTGTGAATTCAAGTAACTTGAAATGGGTCAAATGGATCTCTGTTCTGGTCTCGGCTCCCCCTTTTGACCTTAGGTGGCTCCGTGTTTTTTCTATCTTTTGTAATCGATTCTGTTGTTATCCTTTGTCGTATCGTTTCTGTCTATCTTTTTCCTTCGCCTTCGTTTGTGACTTCTTGAAGTTCCTTATTCGTAATAT
Source organism: Anopheles cruzii (assembly GCF_943734635.1). NCBI lineage: Eukaryota > Metazoa > Arthropoda > Insecta > Diptera > Culicidae > Anopheles > Anopheles cruzii. Next base: position 821 of record NW_026457509.1, on the reverse strand, counting down.
TTTTTTAGGCGATTGTTATGAACCCGTTCGAATTTGTTTCCATTTTTGATAATTGTTGTCTGTTCACTCGGTAAATCGACTACCAGGTATGGTCCTCTCCACGTGCTCTGTAGTTTTGATCCTACGCCCATTGGGTTGGCCTGTACCAAGACTTGTTCGCCCCATAGCGGCTGCCAGTTATTCACTTTCCTATCATACAGCTCCTTCCGTTTTTCTTTTGACTTAATCAAATTCTCCTTAGCTACTGAATGGATGTGTTTGAATATTTCCCTCATCTCCTGTACGTAATCGCGATACGTGGGGTCACTATTGCTGCTCTGATATATGGTTGCGGGGATCCTTGGTTCTCGTCCAAACAAAAGCTCGTATGGAGTATATCCTGTCGATGAATTGACTGTGGTATTATATTCAAAGCAAAAATATGGAATTTGTTGGTCCCAAATGTGGGCATTGCCTCCGACGAATTGCCTCAAGTAAACTTTCAACTCTCGATTGGCTCTCTCTACCAGATTGGCTTGTGGGTGGTATGCGCTAGTGTTTATTTTCTTGATTTTTAAAATTTTGCAAATGTTTCTCATGACCTGCCCCATGAAATTCGCGCCTTGGTCGGTTACTAATTCCCTCGGAGCTCCGAATTGGCAAATATAATGCTCGACAAATGTTTTAGCAACCGTGTTGGCCTCTTGGTTTTCCATTGCGGCCACTGTTAGATGCCTCGTTAAGTCGTCCTGCATCACTAATCCATATCGGTTTCCCTGTTCAGATTCAGGTAAAACAACGATGTCCATGTACATTTTCTCAAACGGTTCGGCGGATGTCGT
>NW_026457508.1:0-1713 GCF_943734635.1 Anopheles cruzii | reverse complement strand
TAGCGATAACCACATACAAAACATTCAAAATTAAACACTATACTAAAAGAAGACCTACCAGCGTACGTGAAATATATACACATATATTTACAGAAATATCTGATCAGAGGGTAATGCTCCCGCTGAAAGGCTGAATGTAATGCACACGCAAGGAGAGGTGGTTAACCAAAAAGGATCACGATCGAATACTAAGAAAGAGGAAAGTGTTACAAATAAACGCAAACCCGCGTATAGGAGCAAGCGAAGGGACGATGCACACTCTCCCTTTCTTAAGCATAACGCAAGATATATTTTTGATGCAATGGTTTCTGATCTGAAAGGTAAGCGAGAGTAAGTTTTAGTGAGTGTCGAGAACCAAGCCGTGACATGTCCAAACAAAGTGTTGAAATGCAAATCAATATACATCGTCAAAGCTGCGAAGTTGCGGAAACGGTTTGGGCTATGCATTTTATCGATTCCTAATTATTACATTACATGTCGGTGCAGGTATCGGTATCGATCGGTGTTGGTACATACCATATCGATCGAATCGTGGCATAGAGGCATAATCACCTATTCCGCTCGCTTCGATGCACCATGTGTATAAACTCGGAGAAATCGGTGAACAATTATTGATCGTACGATGCACCGAAGCCAATATTACCACAAATTGAAGGGTCACAATTGAGTCAAATCAGGCAGAGCGTATCTTTGGCTATGATTCCGATACAGATTATGAGACACTCTTTCGATCAACGCACGGTTGTGAATTTTACAAAATAAGATTACTAATTTGTCTCTTCTCTAATCGTTAGTTTCCTACGAATGATTTGCGTCTCCAGACTTTAATCCCACTAAACAGCCCAGAGTCTAAGGATGATTTCATGCCAATGCATTTCATTGGGTTTTATTCGGCTACGAAGCTGTTGCTGAAATATCATTACAATGAATCTTTAAAATGAATCAAAATGAGCTTACCCGACACAGCAATAGTAAGCAATAGTTTGTAAGCTTGCAGCATAGTTGATCAAGAAAACGTTTGTGAGGTATCCTTGATAATCCTAACTCTTTTGGAAACGTTGTATGATTTTCATTTGGAGTTTATGATGTTTTCACTTGCCCGCGTAGTTTGACTATTAGGTATGCCTTTGTGAGGGTTAACTTTGGTTGCATCAAACAGCAGGACCTGCTGAGCAGCCTTTCACAAAATTTATCCGTTTAGGTTTTTAAACTATTCATTTTAGCTTGATAAAGCCATCTATATTGAGTTGGTGACGGACTTTCTAGTGCATGATCTTCGCCCAGAAGGGCCGCAACTACAATTTTAACTTACTGCCTTAATGTGACTCTTCAACATTTTTTATTTTATTTGTTAATTATATATTTTATATATACATGATTTGCGAGAGCATGAGGAAAAAGGAATATCTTTACGGTTTGCATGTCGTCTCTATAAGTCATGGGGTAAAAGTGCGGATTAATTGCGACAAGATATTGTTTGCATAACAAAGTCGTACATATCACGATTATTTACTAGAAGTGTTGTGTTATATTTAAGTTCGAGAAGTCTTCAATTCTCGAAGCAAACTATGATCCCGCACGCTACACTGCACTAAAATCCCAGCTATGAGTAATTGCCTAAAAGAAACTCGAGACGAAAACGAATCAATGAGACCTAACCCATGCCCCGGGAAAGAAATAAATAAGGTCCGTCTTATGATACATAACTTTCCT
>NW_026457507.1:0-1713 GCF_943734635.1 Anopheles cruzii | reverse complement strand
GTGGCAGTGGCACTGCTGTTCGCCGGATTAGACGCGGCCGTGAAACCAAAAACGGCCCGGCACGATTCGTACGGTGTACGGGATGTGAACGAATTTCTAAGCTACCTAAATGAGTTTAACCTACTCAACATTCAGGAGCGGCATGATGATTTTCAAAATATTTACAACACACTGAAGCTATTTAGTTTGTACGAAAATATGGTCCTACTGCGGGAGTACAATGAGCAGGACAAAGAGCTGGAACGTGAGCATAAAACCTACGCCGATTGTTTCCGGGTCAACGTAAAACAGCGGAACACATTTCGTCGTTGGCTCGACCGATCCCGCTCAATGGTTCACGTGTTTGGCAACGACCGGTTCGACGTGAATTTTTTATTGGTAAGCAAAGCGGCCCCAAAGTGTGTCCTGCGATGTTGGTAATCAGTTTGATCAGTAATCAGTTCTTCCAACTTCCAGCTGTCCGATGTGATTGAAAACGAAATGCGTCCCCTGTTTGATGATTTCTGTGTGCCGAAGGAACTATGATATGGAAAGACGGCTGAAACTGCCCCAAAAACTTTGCTTCTAAACTGTATGAATAAAACATTTGGCTCTTTTGAGCAAACTTATTAACGTATATTTTTTAGAATTTTTTATTACGATCCGTGTGAAAGCACACTAGCTGCAGGGCTCTCTCCGTTTCGTCTTCGGGATTTTCGCAAGTTGACTCGGCTTTTTTCGGAATTTTCGCAACTTGACTCGGGTGTCAGGTTCAGGTTCCCAGTGCCAAAGTTGGATTCAAAAATCGGTTGGATTTATAAAAACAACATTTATCAGAAAAAAAAAAAATCAAAAAAACTTTTGCGCCGAACGGACGTCTTTTTTTGTGCGCGTGTTGTTTTCGCTCGGAGCGTGTTCACATTTCAGATTTCCGCGGATTTAGAAAATTGTCTCTCTGCGTATAGTTTTTGTTGAAGATCCAACTTGGCGGATACACAAAGGTTGGTTTTTGGTGAATCACACGACGGAGGAGTAAACGCGAAATCACAGCAAGTCGTATCAGGCGGTGTTTGTGTTTACGGTGCGTTCCGGCATTGTTGCTTCGGTTTGTACCGACCTTGAGCCGTGCTACGATCTGCCACTCTTTATGCGGGTTTGATGTTCCGCCGTTGGAATGCCGTCGTGGCCAGTGATCTCGTTGTGGGTTGCAGAAAGTGAAGGCAACACAGCAGTTCTTTTCCGCCGACGTTTGGGCAATTTAGTGAATCATCAAAAGTGTATTTATTCTAGTCGACGCTCCGATTGTGTCACTGCGACCTTGAGATTGCGTATTTGTTCTAGTGTTTGTCGCACAAAACGTTACACTGGCGGCGGTAGTGGTGGTGTTGGCCGGTTGGAATTAAACGCGAAACGGAAACCAAATTGGGCGCCGCTAGTACTGCCGATAGTGGTGGTGTAGGTGGCTTCCGTGTCAACAAAATCGAGCGGCAAATGCCGCCCTTTCCTTTGACAGGTGAGACACTATTTACAAAACGAAGCATGCGAAATTAAACTCCACCAAACAATGTACCAAAATTGTCACAGCCTTTCTCGATGATGATTCAATGATGGTCCTGGTGGTGCGGTGGTATTATTTTATGACGCAACGATCGGTGGACTGGTTTTAGTTATTTTTAGTAACAATTCAAACCGCTTTTTTCTGCCAATAGTGCAGTTCTACCCACCGTGCGATGG
>NW_026457506.1:0-1713 GCF_943734635.1 Anopheles cruzii | reverse complement strand
GTGGCAGTGGCACTGCTGTTCGCCGGATTAGACGCGGCCGTGAAACCAAAAACGGCCCGGCACGATTCGTACGGTGTACGGGATGTGAACGAATTTCTAAGCTACCTAAATGAGTTTAACCTACTCAACATTCAGGAGCGGCATGATGATTTTCAAAATATTTACAACACACTGAAGCTATTTAGTTTGTACGAAAATATGGTCCTACTGCGGGAGTACAATGAGCAGGACAAAGAGCTGGAACGTGAGCATAAAACCTACGCCGATTGTTTCCGGGTCAACGTAAAACAGCGGAACACATTTCGTCGTTGGCTCGACCGATCCCGCTCAATGGTTCACGTGTTTGGCAACGACCGGTTCGACGTGAATTTTTTATTGGTAAGCAAAGCGGCCCCAAAGTGTGTCCTGCGATGTTGGTAATCAGTTTGATCAGTAATCAGTTCTTCCAACTTCCAGCTGTCCGATGTGATTGAAAACGAAATGCGTCCCCTGTTTGATGATTTCTGTGTGCCGAAGGAACTATGATATGGAAAGACGGCTGAAACTGCCCCAAAAACTTTGCTTCTAAACTGTATGAATAAAACATTTGGCTCTTTTGAGCAAACTTATTAACGTATATTTTTTAGAATTTTTTATTACGATCCGTGTGAAAGCACACTAGCTGCAGGGCTCTCTCCGTTTCGTCTTCGGGATTTTCGCAAGTTGACTCGGCTTTTTTCGGAATTTTCGCAACTTGACTCGGGTGTCAGGTTCAGGTTCCCAGTGCCAAAGTTGGATTCAAAAATCGGTTGGATTTATAAAAACAACATTTATCAGAAAAAAAAAAAATCAAAAAAACTTTTGCGCCGAACGGACGTCTTTTTTTGTGCGCGTGTTGTTTTCGCTCGGAGCGTGTTCACATTTCAGATTTCCGCGGATTTAGAAAATTGTCTCTCTGCGTATAGTTTTTGTTGAAGATCCAACTTGGCGGATACACAAAGGTTGGTTTTTGGTGAATCACACGACGGAGGAGTAAACGCGAAATCACAGCAAGTCGTATCAGGCGGTGTTTGTGTTTACGGTGCGTTCCGGCATTGTTGCTTCGGTTTGTACCGACCTTGAGCCGTGCTACGATCTGCCACTCTTTATGCGGGTTTGATGTTCCGCCGTTGGAATGCCGTCGTGGCCAGTGATCTCGTTGTGGGTTGCAGAAAGTGAAGGCAACACAGCAGTTCTTTTCCGCCGACGTTTGGGCAATTTAGTGAATCATCAAAAGTGTATTTATTCTAGTCGACGCTCCGATTGTGTCACTGCGACCTTGAGATTGCGTATTTGTTCTAGTGTTTGTCGCACAAAACGTTACACTGGCGGCGGTAGTGGTGGTGTTGGCCGGTTGGAATTAAACGCGAAACGGAAACCAAATTGGGCGCCGCTAGTACTGCCGATAGTGGTGGTGTAGGTGGCTTCCGTGTCAACAAAATCGAGCGGCAAATGCCGCCCTTTCCTTTGACAGGTGAGACACTATTTACAAAACGAAGCATGCGAAATTAAACTCCACCAAACAATGTACCAAAATTGTCACAGCCTTTCTCGATGATGATTCAATGATGGTCCTGGTGGTGCGGTGGTATTATTTTATGACGCAACGATCGGTGGACTGGTTTTAGTTATTTTTAGTAACAATTCAAACCGCTTTTTTCTGCCAATAGTGCAGTTCTACCCACCGTGCGATGG
>NW_026457505.1:0-1714 GCF_943734635.1 Anopheles cruzii | reverse complement strand
ACCATTTTTTCATTGGCTGTATCAATCACTGCATCTAATTGTTTTAAAGTTTCGTGTCCAATAATTGCATCAAATGATTTTAAATTTGCCAAATGATACAATTTTATCATTGCATTTGAATATGGCTGAAATAGTCTAGCTTGAGAATATTTTTTTATTTCAATGTCTCCTCCAACAGAAGAGATAAAAAAGGGGTCTTGTATATCGTGAGCAATTTTTGCGAACCTTGGGTGGATAAAATTTTTATTTGACCCTGTATCGATGAGCATTTTCAATGGTTGTTCTACATTACCATAGTACAAAAAGTATGGTAATGTAGATTTCATGCTAAAAAATTTAATTCATTCTCCTCGACTTCATTGGGCTCAGCGTTTTGTTGCTCCTGTTGTTCCTGTTGGTTTTGTTCTCTCATGTAATGTTCGTATGCGCTGGTTTCGGCATCGTCATACTCTTCTGGATACACTTGTTCTTGATCCGAGTATCTTTCCGGATCACACGTTTCTACGTTGAAAACCCGTTGCCTCTTCAACGGTGGTCTATTGTTTAATGACTGGTTGGGACGGTTTCTGTAATTAATATTTCTTGTTCTAATGGATTGATCTACATCCATTGGTTCGGGTGCCTGTTGTTTAAAGGGATTTCTTGGTGGTATGCCTGGGGGTTTATTATTCTGCCACTGATTATTGTACCTTTGTACTGGCCTTTGCCATGGTGGAGGTGGTTGATTATTAAAGGGTCTCGGCGGTAGCGGAGGTCTATTGAAATTATTGCGAGGAATGTGTGGGATCAAGTTCCTCGGTGCTACTGGTGTGGTTATTAGTTTCGGTCGCGCTAGCATTTTTCTGCACTCAATATTTTGGAATGATATGCAGTAGCTGTATGCTGCGGCTAAGGATGATGGTTCATAATTCCTTATGAACTTATATATGTCACCATCCAAACCTCTGACGAAGGCATCTATTGCCTTTTTGTTATATGTTTCAATTAAGGCCTTGCTTGCCTCTGGATGTTTGAAACGGTCGTCTGTTTTTTTTTTGATTTGCGATTAAAGACATGAGGCGATTCACCTCATCGTAATATGTTTCTAATGTGCGTCCTTTCTGTTGCACATTCATTAACTGGAAATCTAATGTTTCCAGATCACGTTTCTCGCCATAGTACGTGATTAACGTCTTTTTAATCGCATTCCAATTTATACTAACGTTAGAGGCTACTAGCGAATCATTCGCTTCTCCGCGTATCTTCCTGCGGATGAATTTACAAATCATGTGGAATTTGTTCTGCAATTCCACCGGATGCCTCAAAGATGTTTGGTATAGTCTTACTAGACTATCCACATCACTGATCCAACTATTTAATTCACTGGGATCCCCTGAGAAATTGGGCAGATCCTTTACTAAATCCGGTATTTTTTCGAACGTTTCCGGATTGACCGCACTACCGTCCTGCCGTGTAAAATACAGTGGAGGATCATTATAGTCCTCACTTGCTGCTGCTTCCTCGCGAGCTTCTAAGGCAGAAAGCCGTGTTACTATTTGCTCTAACTCCTGTCGCGACATTATGGTATTATTTTTTGATACCTTGTTTAACGCTTCAATTAAATTTTCCAGTTTCGTTTCTGGTTTATTATATTCACGGTTTTTTCGCGTGTTATTTATTATTCACGGTTTTTTCTCGCGTGTTATTTATTATTCACGGTTTTTTCTCGCGTGTT
>NW_026457504.1:0-1714 GCF_943734635.1 Anopheles cruzii | reverse complement strand
TAGCGATAACCACATACAAAACATTCAAAATTAAACACTATACTAAAGAAGACCTACCAGCGTACGTGAAATATATACACATATATTTACAGAAATATCGGATCAGAGGGTAATGCTCCCGCTGAAAGGTGAATGTAATGCACACGCAAGGAGAGGTGGTTAACCATAAAGGATCACGATGGAATACTAAGAAAGAGGAAAGTGTTACAAATAACCAAACCCAGACCCCGTGTAGGAGCAAGCGAAGGGACGATGCACACTCTCCCTTTCTTAAGCATAACGCAAGATATATTTTTGATGCAATGGTTTCTGATCTAAAAGGTAAGCGAGAGTAAGTTTTAGTGAGTGTCGAGAACCAAGCCGTGACATGTCCAACAAAGTGTTGAAATGCAAATCAATATACATCGTCAAAGCTGCGAAGATGCGGAAACGGTTTGGGCTATGCATTTTATCGATTCCTAATTATTACATTATATGTCGGTGCAGGTATCGGTATCGATCGGTGTTGGTACATACCATATCGATCGAATCGTGGCATAGAGGCTTAATCACCTATTCCGCTCGCTTCGATGCACCATGTGTATAAACTCGGAGAAATCGGTGAACAATTATTGATCGTACGATGCACCGAAGCCAATATTACCACAAATTGAAGGGTCACAATTGAGTCAAATCAGGCAGAGCGTATCTTTGGCTATGATTCCGATACAGATTATGAGACACTCTTTCGATCAACGCACGGTTGTGAATTTTACAAAATAAGATTACTGATTTGTCTCTTCTCTAATCGTTAGTTTCCTACGTATGATTTGCGTCTCCAGACTTTAATCCCACTAAACAGCCCAGAGTCTAAGGATGATTTCATGCCAATGCATTTCATTGGGTTTTATTCGGCTACGAAGTTGTAGCTGAAATATCATTACAATGAATCTTTAAAATGAATCAAAATGAGCTTACCCGATACAGCAATAGTAAGCAATAGTTTGTAAGCTTGCAGCATAGTTGATCAAGAAAACGTTTGTGAAGTACCCCTGATAATCCTAACTCTTTTGGAAACGTTGTATGATTTTCATTTGGACTTTATGATGTTTTCACATGCACGCGTAGTTTGACTATTAGGTTTGATTTTGTGAGGGTTAACTTTGGTTGCATAAAATAGCAGGACCTGCTGAGCAGCCTTTCACAAAATTTATCCGTTTTGGAGGTTAAACTATTCATTTTAGCTTGATAAAGCCATCTATATTGAGTTGGTGACGGACTTTCTAGAGCATGATCTTCGCCCAGAAGGGCCGCAACTACAATTTTAACTTACTGCCTTAAATGTGACTCTTCAACATTGTTTATTTTATTTGTTAATTATACATTTTATATATACATGATTTGCGAGAGCATGAGGAAAAAGGAATATCTTTACGGTTTGCATGTCGTCGCTCTAAGTCATGGGGTAAAAGTGCGGATTAATTGCGACAAGATATTGTTTGCATAACAAAGTCGTACATATCACGATTATTTACTAGAAGTGTTGTGTTATATTTAAGTTCGAGAAGTCTTCAATTCTCGAAGCAAACTATGATCCCGCACGCGACACTGCACTAAAATCCCAGCTATGAGTAATTGCCTAAAAGAAACTCGAGACGAAAACGAATCAATGAGACCTAACCCATGCGCCGGGAAAGAAATAAATAAGGTCCGTCTTATGATACATAACTTTCCT
>NW_026457503.1:0-1718 GCF_943734635.1 Anopheles cruzii | reverse complement strand
CAAAATATCCTTCGCTGCGGGCATTTTAACTTCTGCTGCCCGCGGGGTGTTTTTCGGTATTTTATTCGCGACGGTGGATCCCGTTTACATTTCTCTATGCAGTCTTCCCGTCCTGTCGGATTCCCGGAAGTTGCGGGTATGTCGATTGTGTGAGAATATTTCGCGAATGCTCGATGGCATTGAATTCGAACGGAGAGCGACGTGTTGGGCGCTTGTGATTTGACGCGTGTCAAAATTGGCGGTCTGAATAACGCACGATAGCGGGATGATGTTTGGTGTGTTGTTAGCGAGGGAACGTTAAGGGATGCCGCCGAAAACATACGCCCAATCATCTTCAATAACATGCTCAGATGTAATAACTGTTTGCCCGATGCTGAACATATTGTCACTCGCGCCTTCCTTTCTTGACTTCTTCACGAATTGTAGCTCTCACTGAAAAAAATAATCAAATTTTCTTACACAACATAATCATTGGTTTGGTTTCACTGAAAGTGTCCCTTTCAAGGTGGTAAGTTGATAAATAAAGCCATTTGATCATGAATCAGTTCAAAGGAAGTTGAATCCATTGTAAGAAGTGCGGCATTTTAAAGGTCCGTCGGCTTCAACATGGGTTCAACAACAAAAGTAAATCAATAAACACACATATTTAGAACATATTTAGACATATTTAGAAGAAAAAAACTATTTAAAGCCATCGCTTCTTCTAAAGAATTAACTAATTATGTGCATCATTCTAATTAGCTCTTCGTTGACGTTACTATCCTTACGAATCGTTACATTGAATTGTTAAATATGTTTGGCGCTTCAATAACAAAAGGAGGCTGCTATTAGCCTTAATTTATTTTGTTATGTTGGTACACTCTTCATATGAACGGATGTAAGTGATGAACGTAAGTTTCAGTGATTGAGCTTTTTTTTTAGGTTTAAAAGCTTAGGCAATTTATGAACGAATGTTGAAAGTATATAAGAACTCTTCGCCTTCAATCAGTACATTAGAAAGATGGGTTGCTGAATTCAAACGTGGTCTTACAAGCCTTGAAGACGATCCATGTCAAGGTCGTCCAAAAATAGCAACAACACCGGAAATCGTACAGAACGGTTCTATCGTGTCGATCTTGCTCCTGACGATGCATTTGCGGCACCGTTTTAATCACATTCTAAGAATATTGCAAATCCTGTGTCATTCAATTTACAATAAACCCTCTTTATGTTTGATTGGCATTAGTTTCCAATTAGCGATACTGAAAGTGTCGGGATGGAGCGCCTTCGGGATGCTTCGTTTCAAAACACTGATCCCGTCCAACCCACTCGCCCACCCGAAGCGAAGGCGAATGCGGATTACGGTGACGTAGGTTGCAGCACAATAGTTGCAGTGCCGGATGTTTGCTGAAAGCTGAAAATACTTTCGACAGCCTGCAATCCGTTCGCCTCCCGTTCCGTGCAGGAGGGGGGATGGGTGAGCCAGGTGAAAAGGTGTAAATCTTCCGCCTGCCCGCCTACCGGGCTTCGGTTTATTCTCCCCTTCATTCAGCGAACTTTTGGCCGGAGTGTGCCGGACCGGGAAGGGAACTCCGGGAGCAGAAAAATCCTCTTTGAAAAGTTTCACATAATAGCATGAGGCGTGCGTTTGTGTGTGCTCCGTGCGGGTTTGATGTTCCGTGGCGTGCAGAATGCGAAGAGTAGAGCAGATTGTGTTTTATTTGTATCCACCACCCCCC
>NW_026457502.1:0-1718 GCF_943734635.1 Anopheles cruzii | reverse complement strand
CCCCCGACAGAATGAGTACCATTCTGCTCCTGTAAGTATTAAGTGAAGCGGAACGCACATTAGCGTAAAATAATAGTGCACGCAGAAGAAAATCGTACCGATCGCCAATATCGAAAAGGCAAGAAAAGTCAACGAGATTGCCGAAGAAAAGGACAAGATTCTTAAAATCTTCAACGAAGGTCGAAAAAGTTGCAACCAAACATGGTTGGATAACTAGAAATCACTATTAGTGATTACAAACAAGTGAACAATTACAAAAACCTCCTCGCCGTGAGGCGGGAAATTCCGTATCTAGTGATATAAGTGGCCAAACGGCATATCGCAAAAGAAGTATAGGAACATGTTAAGTGCGAAATACGGCTGAACAAACAGCAAAAACTGTCCAATCGGGGCATGCTAAACCGTTCAGTAATCTAATCGAGGAGACAAGGGATCCGCCAGCCTCAAAAAGATTTAGGAAAAAAGTTAAAACAACCGAAATGTTAGAGAAGATCTCTTCTTTTGTGACAAATATAGGAGATTAGGTTGTGACAAATACAGGAGTTAGAACAAAAGAATTAGACAGTACCGAGAAAAAAAACATGTGAAGTTCATGTTTCATTTGGTCAAAACAAAACGCACCAACCATTTTTTCAAAGAGAAATATGTAACACCACCAACAACAATTGTTAACCCAAACTTTCAACAAAGAAAACACTTAGTCAACCAAACAAATTAACGAAATCAGTTATCGCAGGTATCAACCCTAACCCCAAAAACAAAACATAAACGATCTGCAACTTTCTTGCACCTTGTAACCTCAAGAAATTGAGGGGATTTTTAGGAACGATAGGCTTCTATAGAAAGTTTATTGGACATTTTGTCAAAATTGCAAAATATTTAATAAACATTCTAAGGGGGGAGGAATGCTCAAAACAATCGAAAAATTAGTCTTACTTCTACACAGCAAGGACCATTTTCAAAAGAAGAACTGATCATAAGAACAATTAGGAGTATACAAGTAAGAAGTGACATTTCCACACCAGTTAATGATAACTTCGTCTTTTTCGTACGAGACAAACATGTTTAAAAAAGAAAAAAATAGAAAACATATGAGAGAAAAAAAAGAAACAAAGAAGTTGTGGCCACGAGAAATTGGCACTAGCCACAGACAGTTTGTGAAACTCAACAGACGAAAAAGCAAAGAAGCGAAAAGGAAAAGAAAGAAGAAAACGTTAAGAAATAACAGCGCGATAGAGATAATAATACAGGGCCGGTGCAAATCCGGGGTAAAAAAGATTAGACTCTTACCAAACCGGTGCAAGTCCGGGATAAAAATGTTAATAAATTGCCGGTGCAAACCCGGGATACAAGAATTAAAACCCTATTAAACCGGTGCAAGTCCGGTATAAAAATGTTAATACAATGCCGGTGCAACTCCGGGGTAAAAAAGATTAGAAGCCTATTAAACCGGTGCAATTCCGGGATAAAAATGTTAGAAAACTAATTAACCGGTGAAATTCCGGGATATAAGAATTGAAATCTTGCTAAGCCGGTGCCACTCCGGGATAAAAATATTAATTTAAGTCCGGAATACGAGAATCACATCCCTAATAAAGCGGTACAAATCAGGGATGAAATCATAGCGAACAACCAAAACATCTTTGCGGACAAAGAATCTAAGAGGGGAGGAGTTATGGCAAGTTCTCCAAGATAACGCTTGCTGCAACATTTAGAAC
>NW_026457501.1:0-1719 GCF_943734635.1 Anopheles cruzii | reverse complement strand
CATAATCAACGTCACGGTGATGGTCTTTTTTCTTTTCGGTAGGCTCCAGGGCAGGGGGACCGCGTCCCGTTGGGAAAATGAACACGCCTCGCAAGGAGTGCGCAAGCGATCCTCAGCGAGAGCATCTTTTGCACTCTCTATTAAGAAATAACGCCACAAGATGGCGATGCGTACAAGTAACACACAAAAAAACGCCACGCCATGGGCCCCAAGGTGCTGTGCCCCGTGCGAACGTAGCGTTCCCTAATAAAGTCTCAGAGGAAGCATAAATGACATGGTCTGGCAGGCTGGCTGAAAGCAGCAAAGGGCAAAGGACTGCAAGAGTTAAAAATTCCGCCATGGTGGTTAGATATTCAACATTACAGTGCGGAAAAGCTCCAAACGAGAAACAAAAGCTTCCACATTCAACAGCCTTGTGGCGAGCGTTAAATTATGTAATTTGCCGATGTGCCCGAGTTTTCCCGAAGAACACATTCGTTACGGTTTGCCCTTAAAGAGGGACCATAAACTATACCTTTACATTACGGGCTACATAATTTGAATATAGTATCGCTTACCCGTGACCTCGACACAGAAGGAGAGATTCTCACAATCGTAACACTTGATATGGAAAAGAGCAAGAAACGGAGTGACAGAGAGAGAGGGAGGGAACGGAGGAATTCAATTTCCGGACCGTGTCCCCGTTGCTCCAGTGTGGCGACGCTTCAGACAGAAATAAGACCGCAAAGTACTGACCACCAACGGTGTCTTTATAAGCTAATCTTGGTTGATGAATAGTTATAGCAAATTACAACAGAGATTCGTAGAAAAAATGAGCTACGATTGCCGCAATCTGCTTGAGTTTGCTCGAGTAGAAAAAAATGGACATTAAATGATATTTGGCAAAAGCGATTGTCTTGAAATAATTTTTTTTAAATAGATAAATTTTACATTGTCCAATTTACTTGTTATAATAAATCTCATGTTTTAAATATTTGAAAAAATCGTGTACATTTTGATTCACTTAGCTTTCAGCTGAGCTAGTTATCAAGGATTTAGAAAAAGTGTAACAATACCACACTTGTGCACCGCAAATGGTTTGTTAGGATGTTACGAATGTTACGATGTGTAATATCTCGTCATTACTACGTATAAATGTTTCATTCAGCAAGTCCATTTCGGTGTACAACTTCTTAAGCATCTCACTAAACGCCTCCTAGGGCAAAATACGAAAGACAGCAGGCGAACTCAGTGACAATCGGTAACTCACCTGAAACGAAATGAAAAACACAAACACAGAATAAATGATTTATTGTAAACTTGCACTCAGAGCCTTGTAGTAAAGTTGTCAATATATAGACTGATGAAGATAATAAAACAAGAAAACTAATAAAACTAAACTATGTTTCGCTCAATTTAGATCGTTAGTTACATATTTTAAGTACCAGTCATCGAAAGATGACTAAAACAACTTTTTTATATTAGAGTTTTAAAAATGATAGCGACAAACAAAAACTCCCATCGGAATAACTCAATCCGCTTCATCCAACTTGGTACACGAGTGTCCGAAGTAACCGTTTTTGCTCAAGCAAATCAAAAAGATGATAAATCACATCAAGTATAAGGCTGCTGAATATTTTGGTATCATCATTTTCTTACTTCTTGCACTCTTTGTGCCTCTTACTCTCTCTCGCTCTCTCTCTCTCTCTCTCTCTCTCTCTCTCTCTCTCTCTCTCTCTC
>NW_026457500.1:0-1719 GCF_943734635.1 Anopheles cruzii | reverse complement strand
TTCGCCATTTCTGTGCCCGCTTCTTCCATCATCCGGTGCTTTCGGTCCTTCGGCGGTTGCGGGTATCGTTTCGACTGCAATCGGCGATTGTACCGTAATCGGTCACGGCGGTTGTAAAAACCCATCACATTGACCTTGCACTTTCGTCCCCGGCCGGGGACGCCATAAACGGGCGTGCACATGCCAATGCAGGTGCCTATGGCATATGGCCCATCGTTGCCGCAGTTTGGGGCCATTTCGCTTCTACATGCAATTAATTTCTTCGCTATTGAATTATTCAACACAACTAAAGAAATAGGGTTTCCTTGCCGGGGTCTCACACAGACGCCAACAGGTGCGCCAATTCCTTCGAATGAAAATTGTTTGACGATTAACATACGAAAATAATGCGACAATGTTACGTCTAAAGTGTAGTGTTGGTTCATAACTCATTGCATTTGCACAGTGTGGTAAGAAAATTTCACGATTGAAGCTCGTATATTCTGTAAAATTTCATTCTGGAGTTTCCAAAGCAAATAGCAACTTTATTGATTATTAAAAATGTAGGTTCATCGACCCGCATCGTGTTCCCTGAAGCGGAAATTTCGATTCGGATAATAGCCGAAAATGATACCCAACCCAATCTGGTGAATATTATTCGATAGCCAAATATTAAATGAAGCTCCACCGAAGACAAATACTCCCTAGGGGCTCCCAATAAGCAACCGGTGGTAGTTCTTTTGGAATTAGTCTTACTCTTGTCTTTGACATTTTTCCGTAACGGTAAGAAATATCCTAGGCACTGATTAGCATCATAAAATTGAAATACAATTTGGTATATTCGTCCAAGATTTGTATTTTATTATCTCTAATAGAACACGTACAAATTAAATCTACTTATTGTGCAAATTAGTTTAAATTTAGTGATTATTCTAAATTTAAAACTTGGCTACATTGCGCCTTGCAGTCTGCATGACCATGATGAGAACCCAGTTTCTGAGTAGACTTTGGAGTAGCACGTTTCAACGCCAAGTTACGGTCCCGGAATATTCTCACCGCACTGTGTACCGACTTTGGCCTTACTGAAGCGATTTATAGTAGGCAAACTGCCTAATTTCCAGGGCCATCGGCGTCACCAGACTGCGAACCTTGATATCGTCCGCGTCCGAGGTGCTCAAGAGACTTATGCAAACGTTACGCGCCCATCGTTGCCGACCTCCACCAGCGGATCCGGAGCAAGTTTGGCAAATGATCGTGCAAATGTCTGCCGAACAATCAGCATCCCACTCGCTTCACGATGTACTTCAGGTCGGCTTCAGCAATGGAAGCGCGAACAAAAATCTCAATCGAGATCCGTCGGTGGAGGCCAACCTAGACCCCCTTGCCAGTCGCGCGATCGACGTCGAATTGCAATCCGGCGCCCGGTAATGAACACTGATTGAGCCTTCAATGAGCGCCGAGCTGCCCGCGCCGTTGAGCGTTGAGGGTTCGAATTTGAAATTTCAATCAATCAACGGCAACGGAACGACGGGTGGGTCAAATTAGTTCAAATGTTCCGCCCGGCGTTGGCGCCCGGCGATATTTCGTGCAAATATTTTCCCATCACCACGGGCATCAAGGACCCCCGGGGGCGAGGGGTGATCTTTCGCCACGAGTCGAAGGCGAGAAACCGAGCGTCGAATTACTGCACTCGAAGGCCAGAGTCCCGTGGTCGGCCCCATTCATTGCCGGGTGCAATAG
>NW_026457499.1:0-1719 GCF_943734635.1 Anopheles cruzii | reverse complement strand
CATAATCAACGTCACGGTGATGGTCTTTTTTCTTTTCGGTAGGCTCCAGGGCAGGGGGACCGCGTCCCGTTGGGAAAATGAACACGCCTCGCAAGGAGTGCGCAAGCGATCCTCAGCGAGAGCATCTTTTGCACTCTCTATTAAGAAATAACGCCACAAGATGGCGATGCGTACAAGTAACACACAAAAAAACGCCACGCCATGGGCCCCAAGGTGCTGTGCCCCGTGCGAACGTAGCGTTCCCTAATAAAGTCTCAGAGGAAGCATAAATGACATGGTCTGGCAGGCTGGCTGAAAGCAGCAAAGGGCAAAGGACTGCAAGAGTTAAAAATTCCGCCATGGTGGTTAGATATTCAACATTACAGTGCGGAAAAGCTCCAAACGAGAAACAAAAGCTTCCACATTCAACAGCCTTGTGGCGAGCGTTAAATTATGTAATTTGCCGATGTGCCCGAGTTTTCCCGAAGAACACATTCGTTACGGTTTGCCCTTAAAGAGGGACCATAAACTATACCTTTACATTACGGGCTACATAATTTGAATATAGTATCGCTTACCCGTGACCTCGACACAGAAGGAGAGATTCTCACAATCGTAACACTTGATATGGAAAAGAGCAAGAAACGGAGTGACAGAGAGAGAGGGAGGGAACGGAGGAATTCAATTTCCGGACCGTGTCCCCGTTGCTCCAGTGTGGCGACGCTTCAGACAGAAATAAGACCGCAAAGTACTGACCACCAACGGTGTCTTTATAAGCTAATCTTGGTTGATGAATAGTTATAGCAAATTACAACAGAGATTCGTAGAAAAAATGAGCTACGATTGCCGCAATCTGCTTGAGTTTGCTCGAGTAGAAAAAAATGGACATTAAATGATATTTGGCAAAAGCGATTGTCTTGAAATAATTTTTTTTAAATAGATAAATTTTACATTGTCCAATTTACTTGTTATAATAAATCTCATGTTTTAAATATTTGAAAAAATCGTGTACATTTTGATTCACTTAGCTTTCAGCTGAGCTAGTTATCAAGGATTTAGAAAAAGTGTAACAATACCACACTTGTGCACCGCAAATGGTTTGTTAGGATGTTACGAATGTTACGATGTGTAATATCTCGTCATTACTACGTATAAATGTTTCATTCAGCAAGTCCATTTCGGTGTACAACTTCTTAAGCATCTCACTAAACGCCTCCTAGGGCAAAATACGAAAGACAGCAGGCGAACTCAGTGACAATCGGTAACTCACCTGAAACGAAATGAAAAACACAAACACAGAATAAATGATTTATTGTAAACTTGCACTCAGAGCCTTGTAGTAAAGTTGTCAATATATAGACTGATGAAGATAATAAAACAAGAAAACTAATAAAACTAAACTATGTTTCGCTCAATTTAGATCGTTAGTTACATATTTTAAGTACCAGTCATCGAAAGATGACTAAAACAACTTTTTTATATTAGAGTTTTAAAAATGATAGCGACAAACAAAAACTCCCATCGGAATAACTCAATCCGCTTCATCCAACTTGGTACACGAGTGTCCGAAGTAACCGTTTTTGCTCAAGCAAATCAAAAAGATGATAAATCACATCAAGTATAAGGCTGCTGAATATTTTGGTATCATCATTTTCTTACTTCTTGCACTCTTTGTGCCTCTTACTCTCTCTCGCTCTCTCTCTCTCTCTCTCTCTCTCTCTCTCTCTCTCTCTCTCTCTC
>NW_026457498.1:0-1720 GCF_943734635.1 Anopheles cruzii | reverse complement strand
CGACTGTTGACATGCAACAATCGCCAAAACCGCCGCCACCACCACCACCGATGATGGTGATTACGGCCCGCACTAGTGGCACTAGTAGTAGCGGCGGCGGTGGTAGCAACGGGTGGAGCAACGAAGGCAGCGCGCCTTCGCTCACCGAAACGTACTACAAGAAGAATCACTACGTGAGGAAAAAGTACAGCGATAAGTCCGACGCCGATGAAGATCACGACGAGCCGTCGGAATCGGACTCGGAAGATTCGCGCCCGACGCTTTATGAGACTGCGCACGCGGCCGGAAATGAATACCCGCCGCGTAGCGGCAGTACCAGGATGCATGACGATGGAACGATGGAAGAAACGGTGGAACGACGCGGGCTGGAAGAAGCATCCGCAACGGGCAACTGCTCTCCGGGTCAAGGCGGCGTCCTGTGGCCGGAGAGAGTTGAAGCAGCAGCCTCTGGACCGGCAGTACCCGGTGCAGCTGCCGCACGGGCAGAGCACGACGAAAAGGAACGTAATCGCAGTTCGCCCGAGCGCAGCAACCATAGCGGTGAAGAGGACGATGGAGACAGCAACAGAAGCAGAAGTTGCAGTGCCGCCGGTAGCAGCAGCAGCAGCGACGAGGAGATCGGTGCCGCTGAGGAAGCCACAGCGCCACACGGCCGATACGGAGCGCGAGAAGGTGCCGCTGGTGCCTTATCCGCTCCCAAAGGCGTCCACGTTCGTGCTGACGCAGTCGACGGAAACAGAGAAGCGGCCGACGCACAGCAACTATCGAAACCGCATCCACGAGCTGTTGTACGTGAACCAGACCGCGCGCTACAACCTCACGACGCGGCTGTCGATCGTGACGAACCTCCTGCTGACGCCGACCGGGATGGCGAGGAGAACGGCCAAGTACTCGCACTCCGGTGTACTCTTGGCGCTAATGAAGCTCGGCAAGGACGTGTTGGACAACACGTCGGCCGGCCGCCTGATCCTGAACAACTGCCAGGCGGTGTACACTGCGGCCAAGGAGCAGCCACCGCCGGGCGAGAACCGGCGCGCTGGAAGGAGCTTTCGGTGACGGCCAAAAGGGTGGTCGTCGGATGCAACCTATTGGTGAACAAGCTGATTGATGAAATCCTTTTCCACCCGAGCAACGTGCTGCTACCGAGCGGCGATCACCAGTTTAGTGCGCGCAATCTGCTGGTGCAGGATATGCGCGTGCATCGGTTGACGAGTGGCAAGCTGAATTCGCCCGATGCCGAAGCGGTGGCACGCATGATGCTCCAATCGCGGACGCTACTGGCCAAAGCACGGATCGTGCCGGACGATTACGGAGGGAACGATTTCGATACGATCGATATGATGCGACCCGAACTCAAATGGGTACAATACGGAGTAGGACCCCCAGGGATGCCGGCAAGGGCATAGGATTTAGGTCAAGAAGTAGAGCAGGTTAGGCCCGCAAGGCCGCACGGATACCGGACAGGAGAAGCGGGCTTAAAAGTACAATAGAAATAAAGTAGGGTAGGGTCGGAGAAGGACCTTACAGTTAGAAGCAGCGACTGATAGACGGCTGCAGATCGAATTTTGAAAACAAAGGTTGATGGTGCGACCACAAAGTGACAGAAACTGAGTTGACAGCGATGAAGGGTACGCGGGGGAGTGTTGCGTATAACAGTATTGCGTATTGCGTATCGACGAGCTGCTCCGCGCAAGGCTCAACGAAGTCGAATTGATCGTGA
>NW_026457497.1:0-1720 GCF_943734635.1 Anopheles cruzii | reverse complement strand
TGCCCGCCGTTCTGGCCGTTATGGCCCGTGTCACGTTTCCGGTGCTTGTGACGCGCGCCAGGCCAGCCAACTCGAGGGCGCCTCCCGACAGGATGGCATCGGGAACATCGACATATTGACCCTCTCACAGGGAAATGAGAACTGACTTCAGACACGAGACCACGAGCGGGTGGGAAAGTTATCGAAACTCGTGGTTGGAATTTTCATCGCAATTCTTTTTTCGTTGCCGTTCCGTTCGAACCGGGTGTCCGCTTTCGGCTTTCGATAAGACACATTTACAACGCGCCATCGTTTCGTAGCGTGCGCGTGTGAAGAACACAACACCTGCCCTGTCGCCTCGCCTAGGGAATCAGGACAGTCGGAACTCCATCGACTCGCCCGATGGGGGACGGGTCATCATTATCGCCGTCACCTTTCGCAGGAGGTTAGGAAAAGCGAAATTACATCCTCATTCCTTGCATGAGCAGTCACGCTAATATACTGCTCCCCACAAATGGTACGCCACGGTTCTAAGAGGCCAGGCCTTAGAACCTGCGAACAGGCCAATCAAAACCTTCTCGAGACTGAGCCACTGCGCCAGCATTTTACCCTTGATCGCGTTTCAATTCAATAGCCATTCTTCGATTCCGAGCCCTATTCACAGCAACACCTCGGCAGTCATCGAAACAACGCTTTTGTTGTTGAGTGGTGGGACTTTGCTGCCTTTCGATTCGATTCGATTCCCCGGTTCAAAGCCGTTCGATTAGCATTTGGCGAAATCCTTGGCGAAGGATTAGTCAAACAGCCTGTGAAAGTGGAGTCCCTGGGTGACTCTAGTGCCACAAACCGTTGGCCCATTTTCAACGTTCCATTGCCTCGGTACAATTTGGCCTCCTCATTGCGTTGCAAAATGTTCACTTACTAGCCACGTCATTCAAACTACCTTTGGCTAACGGTAATAAAATATCTGTCAACAAACTTAGTTAATAGTCTCGCCTATCTGCCCTCAGCTCTGCTCATTGTCGTGCAGCTCATGCAAATCCACAGAGATGAGAGATTTTTGGTTAAATTGGAGAACAACAGATTTTATTCTTCGGCCCCCGAAAACAAGGCGCACTGACCAACCCAGAAGGTGATTGGTGTCTGCTGATCTGTAGCCCTCGGAGCAGCATGCAAAGCAACATGCTTGCGTTTCGGTGAAAGCATTTTATGCCGCAAGCACCAGTTGCAGTTTTTGTGTTTCTGGTTTCAACCTTGGTCCCGCTTTAATTTATGCAGCGGCTATTGAATACAAACATGCACAAATTCGTGCTGTAGCCGGGTTTGGTTTGGGGTTTTTGCCTTGGGTTGCACTTTCCGTTGTGGTCATCCCGAGGATTGCGTTTGCTGGGGTGGAACTGATGACGAGCGACCAACCACTTTGGCGCAGAAAGAGCGAGTTTGTATCAAATTTCTTAAGGTATCCAAAAGAGTAGTGTTGGAATATAGCAACCGTTAGCGTTCATTATAACGTTACTTTATAGCAACATCGATATGTCATCTGTCAATAAAGTATTTGTCACTTCTCATTTGACCATCACGAAGCACACACGTATATCCAGATTACTGCGCAAAACCACGCTCTCTGTTGCGAACGCAGCATTCATTTCCATCGCAAGAACTAGCCCACGGGAATTGGAAACGCGCATCGTTCTCATCCCATAGAAAAACCATAAATAACCAGGCCATAAATGTCTCTCGG
>NW_026457496.1:0-1720 GCF_943734635.1 Anopheles cruzii | reverse complement strand
AGGTTGAAAAACAAACAACTTAGCGCATCGGAAAATTCTTCACTCGAAGGAAAATGGACTGCTTCTCACTCTTGCCCGTTGACTCTCGCGGGAGCGCGAGAGTGGGTCGAACGAATTTGGGAAAACAGGTACATCATCGATGTCGAAAGATATATTTTTAAAATCCAGACAACCAGTACCGAAGGCACTGTCGTGAAGGCATCAGTGATCGGCTCGAAGGAAACATCATCCACTTGACTTGCAGAACGCAGTGTCTTCGATCGCTTTTCACGGCGAAAATTGGTGCATGGAATTTAATTTACATTCTGCGACGTTCAAGATCTGTCAAATGAACAGTCATCTTCTCGGCTTTTCGGACCTTCGGACTAGATCGTAATTTCTCAGTTCTCGTGGTCCCCATTTTCTTCTGCGCATTAGCAATGATCCTGTGATCATCGAGTCGGTCTCTGACGCACAACAGTGGATCCGTGGATCCTATAGTAACACGGTCCGGCCGGCGGGCAGATGCGGTGCGGCATACAAAACATGCGAAATGACAACGTCCATTTCGCCAACGCAGTTTTAAATTTACGAAGGCCTGTTGGACTTGAAATAATAGTCAATTCAGGATCAGCTGTTACGGTTGGGCGAGGAGCCAGCAAATGTTTTATTGATGCTGTTGTTTTGTTGCAAATCACACACGTGCACTTTATTGCTTTCGTTAATGGATTAGAAGTAAGCAGATAGAACAGAACTGTGCCAAACCTATTCGGCAAGAGTCATCAACCAACCTACATTCGATTGCCACTAGGTATAAAAGCGATTTTAATACATGTATCTATTTACATCAAGGCTTGGGTGGTAAATCTTGTGTTAATGCATTCAATTGCATTCAAAATCTATAGCGAAGACATACTATTGTAAAATCTATGGGACAAATGTCCTGGCTTGATTTTTTGATGGAGCGTTCGTTGAAGCTACTTCTGTTAAAAAGCAATTAAGGGCAACAATTACACCCTTCGATACATAATGCTGAAAAATATGCTCCGTATAGTAACAGCCCATGTACAACAGACCAAGTGAGATAGTGTTGTTCTATAACTTTCATTCATTACTTATAGTAAACGTACGTACCCTTTGGTGTCCAATTAGATCCACAGGAACTCTATACACGGACTTTGGTTGAAGGTAAACAAACATCATATTGATGCTTTTTTACAGGGTTGTTAATTTAGCATCGTTTTATTACTATTTTCATCTTTACTCTTTAATTACGCATGCATAATTTCAGCATTTCAGCAAAACCGACTCTGAAGATAATTGAATAATCTAATCCTTTTACACTCAATGTTTTGATGACAGAATGTTATAAACAAGAATGTTGTGGTTGCGGTTCCAACGATATCCAAAAAAGGTTGCTTATTTGGTGATAGACAATCTATTTAAATCCTATTGTTTTAGTGTAGTTTATCCAACAGTGCAAAGCAAATTTCAAAGGTAGGTATTTCAAAGCACGGTATTTTATATTTCAGAGGTATTTCAAAACACGGCGCGTTCAAGCTTATCAACCTTCTGTCGCAGCAACTACTGTCAGTTACAGCTGTCAACAGAGGGAAACCTTCCAGTTTCATAACACACTGATTCGGTACCACTTTCGCTTCGGGTGCTGACGATAGACTTCGTCCCGCATTTCGTATAAAAAATCGTTTTGTGATTATAAAGTTGTCTTTTCGACAGTCCC
>NW_026457495.1:334-1720 GCF_943734635.1 Anopheles cruzii | reverse complement strand
TTGGCCGGGCAGAGTTTATTAAAAACTCAGTATCCCCGTCCCTGGCCAGTACTCCTCCCCCCTCCCCCCACCCCAGAAGGTTACAAGGCGAAGAAAGCGCTAATCCGACCCGGCGAAGGCGCGCGCGTGCTCCATCGAGAGAAGGAGTAGTTCTAATCCTTTGCGCAGCACCGCCCACAACCCCCCCCCCCCCCTCTCCTACGCGCCCCTTTCTTCTTATAACCCTTCTGCCACTTTGGCTAATGAGTAGCTCTCTCTCTCTCTCTGTACGCGTAAGGGTTAGGCGGGGGGGTTAGGTGTCACCGCGCGCGAGGGACAAGACGGACGACTCTGACGGCGGCGGCGGAACCTGACACCCGCCGGGACGGTGACGGTGAGGAGGATGGGGAGACCGGGGGTGTCACAACTGTCCCATTTCCCACCAATCGGGCCGACATTTTGGCTGACGCTGACTGACTCGGAGCAGAAGAAGAAGAATCCACTCCAAGCACGCCCCAGCCTCCTGTACTCCGGCCTTACTTTCTCCGCATTCCCGCCCTTCCTCCACCCCCCACCCACCACCCCCCGAACCGTGGAACTACGGTGGGATGGGCGAAGGCGAAGAGGTGAAACTTTTCACATAAGTTTTTATTACTCCGCGAGCGCGCCCTTTCTTCCCGCACCCTCGTCCGCCCTCCCGCTGACAACACCCTTCCCCCGAACCCCCCCCCCCCCCCACTCCCCCTCTCCGTGTTCCTTCAGCCGGGCCCGGAAGGCGCTCTCCGTGGTACGCGCGGTCGAAGTCGCGGAGAGGCGGCCTCTGCGTGATTATATATTTAAATGTTTCAATTAACCCCCGTTCTAACCCCACCCCACCCACGCGACCCCACCAAACCGGGCCCGGGCAACCCGGGCCCCGGGGGTGGGTGGGGTGGTTCTCTGAAGGTGTCGCCCGAAAGCGGAGCCGCGCGAAGCGAAGAAATTAAAGTTTTTATCGGTATCCGTGTAAAAGGGTCACAGAGGAGGGAGGGAACGAGGTAAGGAGCAAATAAATCCGATTAGTAATTAGCTCCGCGGAATCGGGATTCTCGGTTCTCGGATTCAGTGCCACCCACCGACCACCCCACCGACCGCGCTCGGAGCGCGCGCCTCCGGTGACTGATATTGATGTATGGCAGCTGGGTGGTGGTCCTGTGAGGGGGAGGAGGCAGAATGGCTCATGGGGCTCATCTTCCCCTCTCGTCGACGGAGCAAAAAGTTTGGTGCGCGCTTAGGGCCGCGGGGGGAGGGGGAGGGGCGGTCGGTGGCGGGCACGTTCGGTGCGCTTACTGACAAGTTTCATTAAAAATACTTAAAGGATTAGCCGCATCGCAACCCGGGGATGGGGAGGGGGGGGGGGGGGAGAGT
>NW_026457495.1:0-234 GCF_943734635.1 Anopheles cruzii | reverse complement strand
CCCCCCCCCGCAGGTCCCAACACCTGACGAAAGAGATTTCGCTCCCGGAGAACGCGGGGGGTTTCGGATTCGGAGTTTCGGGAGCGAGGTAATTTTTCTTTCGCAGTGCGGCTTAGATTTCCTTCCCTGTATTGGCCTTTGCGGGGGGTGGAGTGGTAGGGACCAAGGTGGTTGGAAGGGGGGAAGGAGTACGGATCAGTGGCGAAAGTCTGCGCGCCCATAATCTGCGCTATT
>NW_026457494.1:0-1724 GCF_943734635.1 Anopheles cruzii | reverse complement strand
CCGCCGAGTTCCAGGCGGCGATATTTTCGGTTACTTTGGAACACATCTTTATCCCTCGGAAATTTTAGTACTAGTGTCACACAATCCATTCGGCGTCCCAAAAAAGCCAAATCCGACCATCGTCGGCACACCAGGGACGCGTCCTTCAGATCCTCCACGTCAAGGTGGTCAAATATCATCTCCAACACCTACAAAAAAACAAATACTTTTAAGCAACTTTACCCTACAAACCACAAATTAGAATCACTCACTTCGTTTGGTAGGTCATGAATAGTCGGATGTTCCATGATTATTGCAGAAATTATCGGTAGCGTCGCGGTAGTACTTTAGCACGGAGTCGAACGTAAACGTAAACAAGTCTGGTGAGCGCGCTTTTTCCGTATCAACTGCCTTGGCGCACGCCTGACAGCTCAACTATCAGCCCACCGTTGACAGTCGTATTGCTCCGCAGCTGTTGATCCACAAAGGACGATTGAACTTCGGTTTGAATGATCCGTTAAATGTCATTTGGGTTGTTAAATCTGTTTTGGTCTTAGTTAATAAATTCTGTTGGATCATTTACTGCTTCGTCCTAATTTACCAAAGCATCGATTCTTCTTCTTTTGGCGCTACAACCGCTGAGCAGTCTTGGCCTGCACCAGAGACAATGTTAATCTCTGATGCTATTTTCTGTAACATTTAATTTTTACGGACGGGATTGTTAGCCCCGCGCCAACCCCCCTGTCACGCCGGTATCGGGAATCGAAACCATGGCCGGTTGAGTGACAACCGATCCCGGGATTCGAACCCAGGCCAGCTGCGCTGACAACGAAGAGCGTTACCGACTGCTCTATCAGCGGGGGAAGCATCGATCCAAAGCATCGATTGAAAACCATAAATTCTCCGGGTATTCTGTCTTGACTGATGCAATTGATAGCATGTATTTCGTTATTTTTTGTCAATCAGTTGATTTTTGGTAGCCATTATATTACAGCAGCTTGTCGGGAATATGGTAGAATTTGTTGACACATCTCTTGGCATCGAACCATTCCCTATTTCTGGCAATTGTTTCACGAACTGTGCGGCTGATACATCCTATTGCCATTGCTAAAGTGGCACATATAAACATACAAACATTCACAGAAGAAGAAAAACCCTTTTTTATCAGGACTTTGCACCGTGTCATTTCAAACCATAAAATTGTATTTTTCTTATCGAAGTTCAAAATTTACTGAACAATCCACTAGCTTTCTCGTGTTTTTTCAGCTGTTTGCTTTTGTATTGCCTGATTATTTAATCGATTACTTACTACAAATTTCTACATATATGCAGCTCTTTGTTTCTAAACCGAACCTAACATCTATCTTCTCTTTCCGTCTCATTGCAGGTTGGTTAAGTAGAAGCACAAAGGGACACCATTAGAGCAAGGGGAGCATAGGAGCTGCAAATTGATTCCGTAATGACATTGTCACCTAACCTCACTCACACCCAGACCCAGACCCAGACTGAGCTCGGGAACAGTTGATCCGAACTCCGGGGGTCTGGGGGTCGGTACGCCTCTTCGAAGTGGCCGCGCTGCTGTTGCGCGGATGATGGATGCTGAAAATGGAATTTAATATTGCGGTGGCGGTGTGGCCCGAGAATGCACCCGAGCAGCATCCCTCCCGAGAGAGTGCAGTGGTGGAGGTCATCTGGTCGCATTTGCATAGAGTGCACCACCGTCCAGAGTGGTCGCCGTGGCCGAC
>NW_026457493.1:0-1724 GCF_943734635.1 Anopheles cruzii | reverse complement strand
GTCGGCCACGGCGACCACTCTGGACGGTGGTGCACTCTATGCAAATGCGACCAGATGACCTCCACCACTGCACTCTCTCGGGAGGGATGCTGCTCGGGTGCATTCTCGGGCCACACCGCCACCGCAATATTAAATTCCATTTTCAGCATCCATCATCCGCGCAACAGCAGCGCGGCCACTTCGAAGAGGCGTACCGACCCCCAGACCCCCGGAGTTCGGATCAACTGTTCCCGAGCTCAGTCTGGGTCTGGGTCTGGGTGTGAGTGAGGTTAGGTGACAATGTCATTACGGAATCAATTTGCAGCTCCTATGCTCCCCTTGCTCTAATGGTGTCCCTTTGTGCTTCTACTTAACCAACCTGCAATGAGACGGAAAGAGAAGATAGATGTTAGGTTCGGTTTAGAAACAAAGAGCTGCATATATGTAGAAATTTGTAGTAAGTAATCGATTAAATAATCAGGCAATACAAAAGCAAACAGCTGAAAAATCACGAGAAAGCTTCTGGGTTGTTCAGTAAATTTTGAGCTTCGATAGGAAAAATACAATTTTATGGTTTGAAATGACACGGTGCAAAGTCCTGATAAAAAAGGGTTTTTCTTCTTCTGTGAATGTTTGTATGTTTATATGTGCCACTTTAGCAATGGCAATAGGATGTATCAGCCGCACAGTTCGTGAAACAATTGCCAGAAATAGGGAATGGTTCGATGCCAAGAGATGTGTCAACAAATTCTACCATATTCCCGACAAGCTGCTGTAATATAATGGCTACCAAAAATCAACTGATTGACAAAAAATAACGAAATACATGCTATCAATTGCATCAGTCAAGACAGAATACCCGGAGAATTTATGGTTTTCAATCGATGCTTTGGATCGATGCTTCCCCCGCTGATAGAGCAGTCGGTAACGCTCTTCGTTGTCAGCGCAGCTGGCCTGGGTTCGAATCCCGGGATCGGTTGTCACTCAACCGGCCATGGTTTCGATTCCCGATACCGGCGTGACAGGGGGGTTGGCGCGGGGCTAACAATCCCGTCCGTAAAAATTAAATGTTACAGAAAATAGCATCAGAGATTAACATTGTCTCTGGTGCAGGCCAAGACTGCTCAGCGGTTGTAGCGCCAAAAGAAGAAGAATCGATGCTTTGGTAAATTAGGACGAAGCAGTAAATGATCCAACAGAATTTATTAACTAAGACCAAAACAGATTTAACAACCCAAATGACATTTAACGGATCATTCAAACCGAAGTTCAATCGTCCTTTGTGGATCAACAGCTGCGGAGCAATACGACTGTCAACGGTGGGCTGATAGTTGAGCTGTCAGGCGTGCGCCAAGGCAGTTGATACGGAAAAAGCGCGCTCACCAGACTTGTTTACGT
Organism: Anopheles cruzii; assembly: GCF_943734635.1. Taxonomy (NCBI): domain Eukaryota; kingdom Metazoa; phylum Arthropoda; class Insecta; order Diptera; family Culicidae; genus Anopheles; species Anopheles cruzii. Next base: position 347 of record NW_026457493.1, on the reverse strand, counting down.
TTACGTTCGACTCCGTGCTAAAGTACTACCGCGACGCTACCGATAATTTCTGCAATAATCATGGAACATCCGACTATTCATGACCTACCAAACGAAGTGAGTGATTCTAATTTGTGGTTTGTAGGGTAAAGTTGCTTAAAAGTATTTGTTTTTTTGTAGGTGTTGGAGATGATATTTGACCACCTTGACGTGGAGGATCTGAAGGACGCGTCCCTGGTGTGCCGACGATGGTCGGATTTGGCTTTTTTGGGACGCCGAATGGATTGTGTGACACTAGTACTAAAATTTCCGAGGGATAAAGATGTGTTCCAAAGTAACCGAAAATATCGCCGCCTGGAACTCGGCGG
>NW_026457492.1:0-1724 GCF_943734635.1 Anopheles cruzii | reverse complement strand
TCCACTTCACGCCCGCGGATCGCAACAACGGACTGTTGTTGTTGTTGTTGCCGAAATCAGCCGAGATCAGCAGCGGGACCTGGCGCGAGCGCGAGTTTTGCTTGTTTTATTGTTTTTTTTTCTGAACTTTCGAAACGCGATAAAATTCCACATCAACGACAACGGCGGCAGCAGACGCGGGTTTCTCTCTCCCTTTCCGTCGCTAGCTCGCCTGGTCCGGTCGATCCGAGAGGTGCGCTCCTTTTCCTTTTGTTCCTTTGTTTTTGCTTTAAGATTATTGCAACGATTCAGGCGGAACAGTGATCGACAAAACGGTGCAACCTTCGTGGCCTAGAGAAATATTAATTTTCTCTCAGTCTGTGCAAGCTGACGGTAAACCGTGATACAAATCGAATTTATCTTCAACTAGCCGACGTCGCAAATTTCCCTCAAACACTTAAATGTTCATAAGAACCAGCCTTGGTTGCTTGGTTTGACAATGATGTTAAAATCTTTGTTTATGACGTCGATCGACGAGGATTTATCGACGACGAAGTAGGCAATTGGGGAAAATGGTAAACTATTCCCCATTTTCGAGGCCTTCATTATGCATTCGCATTGATTATCAGTAACAATTACGTTCTCGGAATACAACCGAAACGTACTCGATGGTCGATTTCATCTATTAACATGTTTTGCTTAATATTATTAAAACGGAAAGAGCCGTATTCAGCACATGCTTAAAGTATTGCATTCAAATTATGCACTATCAGGACGGATCAGTGCAGCGCAGACGGATGATCTACGGATGAGCGGATAATTCACGAATTAGCGTACAATTTTCTTTTGTGCGTATGTTTTATAAATACCACTGTGGCCAAAAAATAACGAGAAACAGTTGTCTGCGTTCCAATACGAATTCTTTCCAACAGGTCAAACTGTCAACAAAGAATACAGTTGAAGTGTAAGGCGTTGTGTGTGGAGAGACAATTCTTGGTTCAACTTCCTCGTGATGTTTTTGCATCATATTTTCGATATATGCCATCGCTAGCTATACATTTCTCCTATCTCACTGATAAATCATGGATTCCCAGACGAAAGAATTCTTCGTCTTTTTAAGTAAACTAATTAAACTAATTAGTCATTCCATTTTGACTTCCTCGTAGAAAAACGAAGAGCTGCTCAGCCAAAACGTGTCCCATCGATGAAAAAGAATGATATTCGGAAAGAACCAAGTTCCCATTAAAGTGATTAGATTGAACCCTGAAACAGTTTGTAGCTTTGGGGGTCATGGAGACGCCAGGTTTTATGGCCATTGTGCCCCACCAGGCGTCTCCATTTTAGAAAACCGAAACGGCTTTTGGTTGTTTTTCGATCAATGCATGGTTCAAATCGATCATTTGTTGTCAGTAGCGATCGGAATTAACGTTTTCATCAGGTTTTAGGAGCTTGTGAAACACCACACCTTTCTGTCCCATCAGAAAGTCCGTTTTTTGGAGTCCTTTGGTTCTTTTTTTTATGTTAAGTAAAAATTGCCATTTCGGAATTTTTTAAACCGATTAAAGCACAGCGATCTTCCAAAAACAAGCCTCGTCCAATCCAATATACTACTGTGGAAACGCAAAACACGCAGGTGTGTCAGTGTCCGTGTGCTCTATGTTGCCCTCCTTTTGATTCGCAAGGTCACCGGAACGTGCTCTGGAGGAAGACCGAAACCCCGATCGGCACCGAAGCAGAAGACAACT
>NW_026457491.1:0-1725 GCF_943734635.1 Anopheles cruzii | reverse complement strand
AGAACAGTCGCAGCTTTAAATGAAAGAACAAAGGAGATTGAAAAAGATAAATAGAAGGAAAACAAAACCGGAGAGATAGAGAGAAAAAAAGAGAGATAGAAAGAAAACAAAACAAGAGAGAGGGATATAGAGAGAACGGAACATTCGTTCTAAGCCAAGTAAATCATGCTGTGAAGAACCCGGAAGAGCAGTTAGATTCAAACGAAAGAGGGTGCTTAAAGGAGCAATGTCGGGACAATTTTATCGATATGTATCAGGGATTTTTGATAGGACCCTAGCTACATATCCTATCAACGTAAAATATCCGGATTTTCCTCATTTTCACCTATTGGAATGAAAGAGATGTAGGCGGGAGAAAAGGCAGTATTTTTGAGAATGTTGTGGAGATAGAGGGAAAGAAAAAAATGAAGAGCGAAAGAAGGAACATGACGACCAGCAGGGTCAGAGAAAAACAGTAATTAGACGTTTGAATCAACGAAAGACAGATAGGATCGTACGAAATCAATGAACGAGAGAAAACAATTGGGGACAAGAAAACGCCCGAAATATTGCAGTTATGCTGGGAAGCCACTATCACAACGCACCTGTAAGGTAATTAGACAAAGCCGTTGGATGGGTATTGATAGCAGCAACAAGGAAGAGGAAGTGACTACCGTGAGGGAAATACCACGAGGCAAAAGCAGTACAGGAGAGGGAATTAATAAAAAAAGAAGAGGAAGTGTATACCGTGAGGGAAATACCACGAGGCAAAAAACAGTACAGGAGGAAGGAAGCACGTGAATAGGTGATCCCTCAAACCCAGCATTCACTGCACCAGCTCGTGGTTTACAACAAAGACAGTGAATGCAAGGTAGAGATGAACCAACCACGGGGAAATGAATTAGGCGAGGCAGAATACCGCAAGGAGAGAAAAAGTAGAACAGGAACTTAAACAGAGAACCAACCACGGAGAAAGGAATTATGCGAGGCAGAATACCGCAAGAAGAGAAAAAGTAGAACAGGAACTAAAACAAAGAGCTAACAAGGAGATAGAAAGATAAAGAGAACATGCGATGTATGAAGGACACGATACACTACGAGAGAGAAGTAAACCGCGTCGGGAATTGTCGGATTTCAACTTTGAACGTAAGTTACGTCATAACCGGTCCCAATCATTAGACGACACTAGGCTCAAGAAGGGGGAGAGACAACCAGTATGGAAAGACGACGGATGATTACGAAGGAAGACCCAAGAGATAAGAAAAATAATGATGTACATATGGAGAGGACAATTGAAACAACGCGGTAAGAAGAATATTGCGGATTGTAATTAAGCACGAGTTTAACCTAGACGAAGATAGTTACAGAAACGAAAGAAGGTCACGAAGACAAGAACTTTATAACCGATATAGCACTAAGACGAACGTAGCATTATGAATTAGAACAAGGTAAGAACCATGCGAGAAAGAAGAAGACAGGCAACGCCACGGAAAATAGAAGGACCGGAATCAGCTAGTAGGTAGCAGTTATACGAATAAGACAAAGTTAATTGTACGCCCCACTCAGACACACGCCCTAAAACGAACCCATGTATGGTAAGAACCTGAAAATTAAGACCTAGCGCGCCTGATAAACCTACAATCCACTTGAGGACACGTCTGTTCCAGAAGTATCCTCAAGCTAAAAAAGGAAAATGTGATGCAGAGCCCAGCCCCGTGCAAATCCATTATCTCATCCAGCAGGTGC
>NW_026457490.1:0-1726 GCF_943734635.1 Anopheles cruzii | reverse complement strand
CGACGGAGGAAGCAGTCGAATCCTTTTTGGCGCCCACTTACCACTCTTCTTCGGCCTCAACCCCACCCATGTACACCCCTTCCCGAAAAGGGTCACCAAAAGGAAACCGTGGCAACCGCCCGACTTCGGGGGGGGGCTGCAAATGGGAAAACTTTGCATTATCCCTGTCATTCGAGCGAACAATATTTGACAACTTGGGACGCACCCACACAGCCACACCCACACGGGCCGAGCTTAGCGCGCTCCGACACCTTCCCCGGTGCCGGGCCGATTCCTGCCTACCCCCGGCACCCGGCAACCCTGCCGCAGCGGCCCAGCGGGGGATGATACGGATGTTTTAAAGTCGTCTCAAGAATGCTGCCGAAACTTTGGCCCGCGTGCCACAAACGACAAATATTGAAATACATGGATACTGTGAGAAAAGTTTTCTTTCCCGTTCGGCACAGTGGGCCTTTCTCGCGCTGGCAGGTGGGCGAAATTAGACTTAATCTCTTTTATTTTATATTGAAAAGGATGTAAAATGCTGGGACCGAATTTACAATTTTTCTTTATACCATGTGTTGGAACATATTAGCTTGGAGCTCTTGGAATTTAATGCGAAGAAATTTAGCAAAAGAAGTGGACCTACCCCAATGGTCATGGAAATGGAAAAAGCAAAAAGATTAAAATGAACGTTGTGTTCTCTGTACATCATTCCGGTCCTAAGTCCTTCAAAGAAGGACAAAATGATCAAAGAAGACAAACAAATCTTTTGTCAAACAAACACAATGCTATCGTGCTTTCCACATTCACGTAAACAACGCATTTAAAACCTATTACTACATCATCCTTTAATGCTTTCATTTTCATTGATCATTGCTTTCATTGCTTGCATTTCACTAGATCATTTTCAATGCTAGCAAAACTAACGGTTTCTGTGTGCGAGATGGTCAGATCCGCCAATATTTGCCATCCTCTGCCATCTCCCATAGTGCTCCACCGCCTGGGTGTGCTTCCTCTTTGCGGCCCTCCCCTCAAAGAGCGTTCGAAAGCTTTGGCATCGAGGACAGTCACCTTGATCCAAGTTTCGTATTTTAGGGGCGGCCTCAAAAAACTGGCAGCATGTTGTTTAGTGGAAATTCCAACGACGATAGACACCAGTTCACGAGTCGGGAAAAACTAAAGTATTTTTTTCCTTCTCTCCTCCCTCTGTTGGGCCAGCTTGTGTGCTTACAATCACTTGTTGTTTTCGGTTTTCACACAAATCGGCATCCGACCGAGCACCGGACACGCTCCCAACCCGTTCCGCTGGCTGTCTTTTACTTTATGTTCCGGCGGTCGGCAGAGGCCTGTCGTTTTGCTGTCGGGAAGCTCACTTGTTAGTCCACCCGTTTTCGTATTTAAGGAACTCCGTGTCTCCGCGGGGAACTGCCACGTTCCGTGCTCGCCGTGTTTTGCCGTGTGCTCCGTGAGCTGAAGTAAACTTGTCTTCACTTTTATTAGTGAACTCGTTTCGCCGCCGTTGGAGCGCCCGAGGCCGCGCAATCATTCGCCGAATTCCTTGCCGTGCCCTGGGTGGATCGATTATTTTGACATGTAAAAAGAAACGGAAAGTTTTGGCGTTGTCAAACGGAGGCGCATAATTTTACACGCTTTCGTTTCCAACTTTCTTCGACAACAGTCGGAGTCGCCGTGTAGTATGTTGGTGCCTATCACTGTCGAGACGCTAACTAGGCGCTGCTGCAGT
>NW_026457489.1:0-1726 GCF_943734635.1 Anopheles cruzii | reverse complement strand
CGACGGAGGAAGCAGTCGAATCCTTTTTGGCGCCCACTTACCACTCTTCTTCGGCCTCAACCCCACCCATGTACACCCCTTCCCGAAAAGGGTCACCAAAAGGAAACCGTGGCAACCGCCCGACTTCGGGGGGGGGCTGCAAATGGGAAAACTTTGCATTATCCCTGTCATTCGAGCGAACAATATTTGACAACTTGGGACGCACCCACACAGCCACACCCACACGGGCCGAGCTTAGCGCGCTCCGACACCTTCCCCGGTGCCGGGCCGATTCCTGCCTACCCCCGGCACCCGGCAACCCTGCCGCAGCGGCCCAGCGGGGGATGATACGGATGTTTTAAAGTCGTCTCAAGAATGCTGCCGAAACTTTGGCCCGCGTGCCACAAACGACAAATATTGAAATACATGGATACTGTGAGAAAAGTTTTCTTTCCCGTTCGGCACAGTGGGCCTTTCTCGCGCTGGCAGGTGGGCGAAATTAGACTTAATCTCTTTTATTTTATATTGAAAAGGATGTAAAATGCTGGGACCGAATTTACAATTTTTCTTTATACCATGTGTTGGAACATATTAGCTTGGAGCTCTTGGAATTTAATGCGAAGAAATTTAGCAAAAGAAGTGGACCTACCCCAATGGTCATGGAAATGGAAAAAGCAAAAAGATTAAAATGAACGTTGTGTTCTCTGTACATCATTCCGGTCCTAAGTCCTTCAAAGAAGGACAAAATGATCAAAGAAGACAAACAAATCTTTTGTCAAACAAACACAATGCTATCGTGCTTTCCACATTCACGTAAACAACGCATTTAAAACCTATTACTACATCATCCTTTAATGCTTTCATTTTCATTGATCATTGCTTTCATTGCTTGCATTTCACTAGATCATTTTCAATGCTAGCAAAACTAACGGTTTCTGTGTGCGAGATGGTCAGATCCGCCAATATTTGCCATCCTCTGCCATCTCCCATAGTGCTCCACCGCCTGGGTGTGCTTCCTCTTTGCGGCCCTCCCCTCAAAGAGCGTTCGAAAGCTTTGGCATCGAGGACAGTCACCTTGATCCAAGTTTCGTATTTTAGGGGCGGCCTCAAAAAACTGGCAGCATGTTGTTTAGTGGAAATTCCAACGACGATAGACACCAGTTCACGAGTCGGGAAAAACTAAAGTATTTTTTTCCTTCTCTCCTCCCTCTGTTGGGCCAGCTTGTGTGCTTACAATCACTTGTTGTTTTCGGTTTTCACACAAATCGGCATCCGACCGAGCACCGGACACGCTCCCAACCCGTTCCGCTGGCTGTCTTTTACTTTATGTTCCGGCGGTCGGCAGAGGCCTGTCGTTTTGCTGTCGGGAAGCTCACTTGTTAGTCCACCCGTTTTCGTATTTAAGGAACTCCGTGTCTCCGCGGGGAACTGCCACGTTCCGTGCTCGCCGTGTTTTGCCGTGTGCTCCGTGAGCTGAAGTAAACTTGTCTTCACTTTTATTAGTGAACTCGTTTCGCCGCCGTTGGAGCGCCCGAGGCCGCGCAATCATTCGCCGAATTCCTTGCCGTGCCCTGGGTGGATCGATTATTTTGACATGTAAAAAGAAACGGAAAGTTTTGGCGTTGTCAAACGGAGGCGCATAATTTTACACGCTTTCGTTTCCAACTTTCTTCGACAACAGTCGGAGTCGCCGTGTAGTATGTTGGTGCCTATCACTGTCGAGACGCTAACTAGGCGCTGCTGCAGT
>NW_026457488.1:0-1728 GCF_943734635.1 Anopheles cruzii | reverse complement strand
ATTTCGCCCCAACCACCACACCTCCAACTATACGAACCTTGACAAATTTGCGAGCCCAATGCTGTGTGTTTTATGAATTTTACTTTCGACGGCGTAACTTGACGCCGTTGCCTGTGTGAAGTGTCCCATACAATCCAATGCAAGACAACGCGTGTTGACTTTCCGAAATTTCATTTCCAGAATGCACTTCGGATGTGTGCTGACGGCTTAACTCGTTCGCAGCCGGGGTGCTCACCGTTTCATATTTCATGAGGCTTACAGATTATGTTCGCTGGTTTGTACGACGCTGGTTTTTGTCAAAAGTCCAATTGCTCATTTGAATTCTGGACCATCCCGAATCATAAACGAACATAATCTAAACAAGAAGTGTCCATTATGCCCTTGACACTAATGAGCCACACAATCGCCCGACCAGCCAGAAAGGGCGTTTGGTGTGGCGGCACGTGGCTAACGTTTCGTCCGCGGTTTCGGCTTTTTCGGTTGGTGCGTTTCGTTGTTGATTAGTTTTGACCCACAAAGATACGCATAGTTCGCCAGAATATGGTGCGCCCACACTCGGACATCTCCAGAGCCGTTGGGAGCCACGCTCGATGGAGTTGCTATCAAGTTTCAGGGAGCACCAGCGAGCGAGGGTCTCCATATCAGAAGCTTCCTAAAGGATACACCGACAAGGCAACCAAGTTATGTTGGCGCAGATATTGCGGATCACAGCCAGAACTATTAACCAAAACCGACCCGCCTTTCCGTCCGCAATCAATCTTCATTTCTGGGCGCATTTCTGAGCAAAACGAAAGAGCATCTTCTTGCCAGCCAGATATTCATAAGATGATGTCTTGCGAGATTTCGGTGATAGAAACTTGTTGGCGCCGAACCTCATTTTTCACCCGAAAACAGGCTGTGTGAGGTCATCGTCGTCTATGGTTCTGCTGGTGACATCGCCCTGCGAGACCGTGAACTGTTGCTCCGCCTGACGCGCTCTCTCAGCTGATCGGTGGCGAGTTCTTATCGCTTGGCCAACAATTCCCCGGGACTCAGGTTATAATTAACGTCCCGTGGTTTGGTGACCGATAAGCCGCACCCTCACCATTAGCGATTGATGATTGTGTTGTTGGTGATTTGACATATTGTCGGTTGTGACTTCATTTATGCTTTCCATTGTTTATCTGCTGCTGCCCAAGTGTCCGTAAGTGAGTGTCTCTGACCATTGTAGTCACCACACTAACACACGATTCCCCATCTAGACGGTTATGGCCTTTTTCTTTGGGCACGCCGATTTTCCGGCTCGTGAAGGTGATTGCCATTGCCATTCGCGGACCGTGCGCCCTGTCGTTACGAGGCACACGAGGGACGACGGAATATGGAAACGACGCATGACGCACATCGTCGTCGGGTCTCTATTTCAGTGTTCGTGTCCACTGTCGGGGTGTGTGCGCGGTGGCATTGCCCCTGACATGCGAACGCTAATGTGATCGAAAATTGGATTGTGTGTTGGGCGGCGACAAGGACACGACGCGACGGGCGATGCACGCGAGACGTGTGACACTCACGCGTTCTCGCGCTTGGCGGTGATAGGAAGAGGAGCGCGTTAGGGCGAGCATCACTGCGCCATTCGAAAAATAAACAAATAATATTTTCACGAAGCAACGCGCGGTACATTAAGATGCAACAGCAAAGAGGAGATTCCCCTGCGTGGCTGGGCGGTGTGTCGATGTCAATGGCCATTCGACG
>NW_026457487.1:0-1728 GCF_943734635.1 Anopheles cruzii | reverse complement strand
CTGGGGGATGCACCTAATAAACGTTTCCCTCCGATAGCACCAGCAGCGCTACACTCCCAACACAGCCACCCTGTGCCAGCTCATGCCGAACGTGAAACTCGACAACAACTTTGGAAGCCACCGCCAGCGTAAAGAGAAAAAGAGCTGCTTCGAAAATTTCGTGAGCCTCGCACAGCATAAAACGTGTTTTATCAGATGTATTTGATATTGGTGAAAATGGGGGCTCCACCTGATCACAGCGCCAAAGGGTTCGTGAAATTAGCGGGCCCGATTCGGATGGCTTTTCCTTTGCCAGATTTCTACTAAATGGGCCCCCCCTTCTGTGAGAGAGCCCCATCGATTAGGAGGTGATTTGGAGGCCAGATGAAAAGGAAGGCCCCATGCACCAAACGCCGCTCCACTGGCGTTCTCGATCCGAATGTTGATCCGTCCTCTTAGAGATGCGCGGATTACCCCGGTAGGCTTCCATTTATGGTGCCGCGCCGAGGTTGGAATAATGCCGCAACATATAGGGCGTGGACGGATGATCGGGCGACAACTAGAGTGCCGGGTCGCGTTTCGCATGCGCCGTCGTCTCCGTAATGAGGCAGCGGCGGAAAAAAAAGAACCATCAACTCTCCGGCCAAATGCATCAACCAGAACTAAAATTAAATCGCAGAGCGCAAATATGTGAGGCATATGGATTGGCCGCCCGGGGTGTGTACTGATGATGGGATGCTGCTGGTGACAGACAAAGGTTATGTGTGCATCGCTATGATCCGGCGGCGGCGGCGACGGGAGCGAACCGGCATGTTGACCTTTCAAAGTGTTGCGCTGCTGCGCGCGCGGTGTGAAAATTATTTGGGGAATACGCACGCTCGTTGCTCAAAATGAAGCGTGTTTGTGTGAGTCACTCCATCGGCGGGTGTTACGTAAAATATGGGGAATTTTTTAAATTCTAAAGTTCATTGCTTCGCGACCGTAGAGCGGAGAATCGTAGAGTTTCGCGTTCTCCGAGTAGTGCGCGGATCCTTGAAAGACGAGAAATCATAATTTTAATTGTATCGCCCCGAACGAGGTGCAACAGTCAGTGCCTTTTACGCAATCTTGCGGTGCAACCCCAAGAGAGCAGCATTATCTTGGTAGCGTCGTTACTTCAACACGGCCACTTTAGGAAGTAGCATTGTCGAGCATTATGACGTTTGCACCGAGGGAGATTAGAATATCGCCAGGTACCGGCCCTTTTTGCAAAGCGAAACGAGCATTGTTGTGCATTTCAACAATGGCCCTACAATCCACTGTGTTGAGACAAGCACTGAGAACCCGAATCGCACGAATATGTCTCACACATTTCATGCTACAAAAGCATGCGCCGTGCACTTTGGGAGACGTAATCTTTCTAACGACTTTCACGTGACCATTTAGAACTTTTAAGCGTTGAATGAGTCCACAACACCTCCACAATCGCCACCGGCGAACACGGGCGGGTTTGCCGTTGCCCCGGTTCAAGGTGGCGACCGACGGGCGCAAAACTAATTATTTTAAAAAGTTCACGATAAACACGTTCCCCGCCGGCAAGTGTTTATGATGTCGCCGAGCATTAGATTTAACGGCGACCAACAGCTAACCCCCCAGCTGGTCAGCCAGTCTGTTGTGGGTTGCGCGTTGTCCTAACTGGGTGCGGAAGAAATATTTACGTGTTCCGTGCCTGTTCGGAAGATGACCCTTCGTTTGCTATGCTCATCAATA
>NW_026457486.1:0-1728 GCF_943734635.1 Anopheles cruzii | reverse complement strand
CTGGGGGATGCACCTAATAAACGTTTCCCTCCGATAGCACCAGCAGCGCTACACTCCCAACACAGCCACCCTGTGCCAGCTCATGCCGAACGTGAAACTCGACAACAACTTTGGAAGCCACCGCCAGCGTAAAGAGAAAAAGAGCTGCTTCGAAAATTTCGTGAGCCTCGCACAGCATAAAACGTGTTTTATCAGATGTATTTGATATTGGTGAAAATGGGGGCTCCACCTGATCACAGCGCCAAAGGGTTCGTGAAATTAGCGGGCCCGATTCGGATGGCTTTTCCTTTGCCAGATTTCTACTAAATGGGCCCCCCCTTCTGTGAGAGAGCCCCATCGATTAGGAGGTGATTTGGAGGCCAGATGAAAAGGAAGGCCCCATGCACCAAACGCCGCTCCACTGGCGTTCTCGATCCGAATGTTGATCCGTCCTCTTAGAGATGCGCGGATTACCCCGGTAGGCTTCCATTTATGGTGCCGCGCCGAGGTTGGAATAATGCCGCAACATATAGGGCGTGGACGGATGATCGGGCGACAACTAGAGTGCCGGGTCGCGTTTCGCATGCGCCGTCGTCTCCGTAATGAGGCAGCGGCGGAAAAAAAAGAACCATCAACTCTCCGGCCAAATGCATCAACCAGAACTAAAATTAAATCGCAGAGCGCAAATATGTGAGGCATATGGATTGGCCGCCCGGGGTGTGTACTGATGATGGGATGCTGCTGGTGACAGACAAAGGTTATGTGTGCATCGCTATGATCCGGCGGCGGCGGCGACGGGAGCGAACCGGCATGTTGACCTTTCAAAGTGTTGCGCTGCTGCGCGCGCGGTGTGAAAATTATTTGGGGAATACGCACGCTCGTTGCTCAAAATGAAGCGTGTTTGTGTGAGTCACTCCATCGGCGGGTGTTACGTAAAATATGGGGAATTTTTTAAATTCTAAAGTTCATTGCTTCGCGACCGTAGAGCGGAGAATCGTAGAGTTTCGCGTTCTCCGAGTAGTGCGCGGATCCTTGAAAGACGAGAAATCATAATTTTAATTGTATCGCCCCGAACGAGGTGCAACAGTCAGTGCCTTTTACGCAATCTTGCGGTGCAACCCCAAGAGAGCAGCATTATCTTGGTAGCGTCGTTACTTCAACACGGCCACTTTAGGAAGTAGCATTGTCGAGCATTATGACGTTTGCACCGAGGGAGATTAGAATATCGCCAGGTACCGGCCCTTTTTGCAAAGCGAAACGAGCATTGTTGTGCATTTCAACAATGGCCCTACAATCCACTGTGTTGAGACAAGCACTGAGAACCCGAATCGCACGAATATGTCTCACACATTTCATGCTACAAAAGCATGCGCCGTGCACTTTGGGAGACGTAATCTTTCTAACGACTTTCACGTGACCATTTAGAACTTTTAAGCGTTGAATGAGTCCACAACACCTCCACAATCGCCACCGGCGAACACGGGCGGGTTTGCCGTTGCCCCGGTTCAAGGTGGCGACCGACGGGCGCAAAACTAATTATTTTAAAAAGTTCACGATAAACACGTTCCCCGCCGGCAAGTGTTTATGATGTCGCCGAGCATTAGATTTAACGGCGACCAACAGCTAACCCCCCAGCTGGTCAGCCAGTCTGTTGTGGGTTGCGCGTTGTCCTAACTGGGTGCGGAAGAAATATTTACGTGTTCCGTGCCTGTTCGGAAGATGACCCTTCGTTTGCTATGCTCATCAATA
>NW_026457485.1:0-1729 GCF_943734635.1 Anopheles cruzii | reverse complement strand
ATCACGACGACTGGAACATTGAGTTAAGTGTAAACGGCCATCGAAAGCCCTACGCTAGTGCGGTTTATTCGGGTACGCTAGTACGGTTTTTCGGGCATGGCGACAACTCTTCCGGTCGCGAGCGATCGCCAAACCCTGGAACATTGGGCCACTACGCCATCGAACGGCCTACGCTAGTGCGGTTTATTCGAGTACGCTAGTGCGTTTGTTCGGGCAGTGACAAAGACTCACCCGGTTGTCAAGCGACCGAAACACGGCCATCGAACGGCCTACTCCAGTACGGTTTTTTTGGGCATCATTCTGGCGAGTGATGAGAGCGAAAGCGTGTGTGTGTCTCCACGAGGCGCAGCAGTGAACAACGACTCACCCGATCATCGAGCGATCACCAGACACTGGAATTATGGCAGCTTATTTACGAGTGCGGTTTATTCGGGGACGCTAATACGGTTTGTTCGGGCAGTGAAAAACGATCACCGAGTCGTCAAGCGATCACGACGACCGGAACATTGAGTTAAGTGTAAACGGCCATCGAAAGGCCTACGCTAGTGCGGTTTATTCGGGTACGCTAGTACGGTTTTTTCGGGCATGACGACAACTCTTCCGGTCGCGAGCGATCACCAAACCCTGGAACATTGGGTCATCGGCCATCGAACGGCCTACGCTAGTGCGGTTTATCCGAGTACGCTAGTGCATTTGTTCGGGCAGTGACAACGACACACCCGGTTGTCAAGCGACCCAGACACTATAACATTGGGTTAAGTGTACACGGTCATCGATTGGCCTACTCTAGTACGATTTGGGCATCACTCTGGCGAGTGATGAGAGCGAAAGCGTGTGTGTGTCTCCACGAGGCGCAGCAGTGAACAACGACTCACCCGATCATCAAGCGATTACCAGACACGGGAATTATTACGGCTTGTTTACTAGTGCGGTTTATTCGGGTACGCTAGTGCGGTTATTCGGGCATCGTCGTACAAACACACACCAGCATGGAGGGCCACCTAGGGCCCAGTCAGGCGTCAGGTAGCCGATTAGCGACGCCATCTGGGCCGATTGATAACTCCACCGCCGCTCTATTACGGCCACCAGAGGGACCGTTTGGAGCAGAGGAAGCAAACGAATCTTTGCTACATGCGTTATGCGACAAAGTGCAAGGAATGTCCCTCATGCTGGACGCGTTTTCGGCGCGTCTTAAACCATTACAAGAAGCACGCCGTCACCACGACACGCCGATCGGGTATGGCGGCGCCCACGCGCGTCCCGAAGAAAATGGCGCGCGTGGCCTTAGCGACGAGCCACACGAATATGGCGGCGCCCATGCGACCCGCTACCAACCACGTGGGATGCATGCCGATCCTCGCCACGGCACCACGGCAACGGTATACAACGCCCCATATCCTCCACCAGGGGCCTATCCGGGTGCACGGGCGATCGGCGGCGGACACCGAAGCCACCTAGCATACCAGCATGGCTGGTCGGTAACGACTCCCGACCAAAGCCAGATAGGTGCATACACTGGCTACGCAGCCAGCCGAGAGATGGACGCATACAGTGGCTACGGAGCGTCCAACCAGATAAAAGCGTACGTTCGCTACGAGGTGCCGGACACAGGATGCGGACTGCCACATCCCTGGTTCGTGAGTGGCTACAATGCACCACCAACTCCTGTGTATCCGGAGCAGAGCACCTACACAGCGACCCAGACAGCGATATCGACGCGATATAACGA
>NW_026457484.1:0-1730 GCF_943734635.1 Anopheles cruzii | reverse complement strand
TTTATTTATTTATTTGGTAGTTGAGGCTCAACGGGCAATGAAGCCTAACTGAGCCCAGGGAGGACGACAATTTAACACTCAAGGGCATTCAACTAAGACGCACATAACCAATACGATCACGAAACGTAGCTACAGTAATATTAAAGTCGAAACACTCGAACACATCGTTGAAGCGACGGATGGCACTAGACAGGGGTTCATTATCACCGTACGCAGATCGACTTCGACGCACTGCAAGGAACTGCGAGGATCGAAGCACCCTCGAGGGCACGTAGAGCTGCAGTTGCGAGAGTAGGCTCGGCGCGTTGATTTTCCCCAGCAGCAGTCCCGCAATGAAGCAGCTCTGGGCCACACGCCGTCTGTGCATCAGAGGCTCGATCCCCAGAAGAAGACATCTCGCGTTGTAATCAGGCATCGTGTCGTTGGCGGTCCACGGTAACTTCCGTATGGCAAAGCGAGTGAATCGCCGTTGGATGCGCTCAATACGGTCCGAAGCGCCTGCCGTCGCGGGGCACCACACGACGCTGCCAAACTCAAGTGTGGGCCGAACGATGGCGCAGTATACTGCCTTCAAGCACATGGGGTCCTCGAAGTCGCTGGACATCCGCATCAAGACACCTAGCGAGCGATTGGCCTTTTTTATGGCGTGGTCGATATGATCCCTGAATGACAAGTGGCCATCGAGGAGAATCCCAAGATCGCGCACCAGTTCTGCTCTAGCTAGGGGCGCTTGGTCCACAGCGTAACAATGTTTTAGCTGATTCCGGGCGCGAGTGAACGAAACGACGAGACACTTGGGTATGCAGAGCGTCAGAGCGTTGCGGCTGCACCACGCGGAAAAGCGTAATAAATCGTCTTGTAGCAATCGACAGTCATCGACGGAGCGCACTGTGCGGAAGAGCCTGGCATCGTCGGCATACAAGAGGATACGGCTGTCCAAAACGACGGATGCGGCGTCGTTGATATAGATCAAGAACAGTAAAGGACCCAGGTTGCTCCCCTGAGGGACTCCAGATGTGCTGGTAAAGGCCCGGGAGAGATGAGGTCCGACTCTGACGCAATACTTTCGGTCAATGAGATAAGACCGGAACCAGGCCAGCAGCTGATCCGGACAGCCAATCCTGTTTAGCTTGGCAAGGAGGATGTCGTGCGAGATCGAATCGAAGGCCGCTTGGAAGTCCGTGTATATGGCGTCCACCTGTGTTCCGGAGTCCATGTTTCGTAAACAGAAGCTAGTGAATTCCATTAGCAGCGTGTTTGTAGATTTTTTCGGAACGAAGCCGTGCTGCAGTGGTGTGATGAAGTTCAGGGAGCTCGTTATGAGAACGTCGTATATTAGAGACTCCAACAGTTTAGCGAATATGCATAGAGATGTGACTCCTCTGTAATTGCTGGCGTTGGACTTATCCCCTTTCTTATGGATAGGAAACATCCAAGACGTCTTCCACTTCGAAGGGAATACACCGGAACACAGCGAGCGGCTGAACAGCTTGGACAAAATTGGAGCCAACTCAGTCCCACAGTTTTTCACTACGGATGCAGGAATCCCATCGGGGCCAGGCTGGTGTGTCGATTTTAACCGTTGGATGGCAGCTAACACTGATGTGGTGTCGACGGAAAGGTTAATATGCCCGATGGTGTCAGGGGTGGTGTCGATCAAGGCACGTTCAATTAGCGAGTAGTCGAGTATCCGTTCGGCAAACGTACTGGAGAATCGATCCGCAAAGATC
>NW_026457483.1:0-1731 GCF_943734635.1 Anopheles cruzii | reverse complement strand
ACAAACTCGCGTACGGCGAGCCCCGCTGGCCATGTGCTCGGAGTGAGCGCTTTCTCACGAAGGGCTGCCTCGATTCTCACCTTGAACGAGATGAAATTCATCAACTCGCGACTGCTTCCTTTTTTGACGAGACAAATCCCGGTGGCATCGTTTGTGTCCAGTCTGTGCTTCACCATTGCAATAAGTTGATCATCGGTTACCGACGGGGCCAAGCGGGAGATTCTCTCTCTCTCTCTCTTTCTAGGTACGTGACGACCAACCGACTGGACCATATGTTCGCCCACGTTCGCCCAGTCCAGCCGGCGACGCGGGTTCGTTATCGGATCTTGTTCGTGGGGTTTCGGATTTTTCCGGTGACGTCACAACCCGCGTTGGCCCCCGAGGGGGACGAGAAGAAAATGCGTTTATCAGCGAGCGGCAAGTGACGACACCAGGTGGGGGCGGACGCCCACGCGTGTTTGCCGAAACAGTTACGTCACTCGCGATAGTAATCCGCGCCGGAAGCGCCTTTCATGAAGTGCGTACGAAAGATTCGGCGTTTTTAAATTTCAGCAGAAAGTTTGGACACATCTTGCCCCGATTTATTCCTGGAGCCTGTGGTATGTGGCCGAGGCAGTGCTCCGTTTTTTTCCCTCTTGGCTGTCACTAACTAACTGGAGTGCCCAGACTAGACTGTTGCCAAGCGTCTCGTCGTCGAACCGAACCATCGGCCGGTTGGCGTCAAAAATATCACGTCACTCCGGGAGGGCGCCCGGGCGGCCGGACGCCCGGCCGTGTGTATGTTTTATTTAATTTTCACGCCTGACTAGCGGGCCGCCTGGGACCGCCGTGGGTGGCTGGCAACGGCGCCGTCGCCACGTCGATTGGCGTCCGACCGATAATGATCACAAGAGCCAAGGACCAAGGACGCTCGGCGGACTGCCGGACGGGTCGACGAACCGCCTCCTCACAACAGCCTCTCTTGTCCGCAACGGTGATGATTAGGTGGCTGGCATTTTTCCGGGCCTCCTGTTTAGTTCTCCTCGGGGACACGGAGCTCGGATTCGGGACGGCCACTGGCGTTGGCCTGGTAATTTGATTCAGGTCGAACCATCTGGCCAGCCGGGCGCTCCGAGATTAAAACGGACGTGGGCGACGCATCCTTTCGGCCCCGTGAGCGTCCGTTTTTTTGGTCACGCGCACACCGATTGCGTCACAACACGTGGGTGCTATTGTCTACCGTTTCTTTGTCGTCGTCTGTGCATCGTGGTGGGTGGCGGGTCTATTTTTACCAACCTTGGATGCTATTTCCGTCCCAAATCCGAAACATCGCAACACTAACCTCCGTTCGAACTTAATACGCCGCCAGCGCGACCTTATCAGCCACAGGACCTGCGTCCTCGGGGATGCTTTAATCCGAAGGCGAGGTGGGAAAACGGCTAGCTACCAAGCGAGAAGTCGCTCTTCATTACGTGCGACATTATCGCACGCCGCCGCTCTGTTCGCTGGTGCGATTCAGTGACTCGGAACGGACGAGCCGCGTGAATCGCGCGCAGAGGACGATGATAACATAAATAATGAACGCCCGCGCCGACGTCAACGTCGCCGTCGGCCTTGTCGTCATAAATCTCAGCGGGTGCCAGCAGTGTCAGCAGTGGGATGCGTAGTGACGTCGTCGTCAAGCTGGACGGCTTCTGATGGGTGCCGAAAACAGATGGACGTATTACGCAACCGATTGGCGCGATGCTTTTT
>NW_026457482.1:0-1732 GCF_943734635.1 Anopheles cruzii | reverse complement strand
CTGGGGGATGCACCTAATAAACGTTTCCCTCCGATAGCACCAGCAGCACTACACTCCCAACACAGCCACCCTGTGCCAGCTCATGCCGAACGTGAAACTCGACACCAACTTTGGAAGCCACCGCCAGCGTAAAGAGAAAAAAAGCTGCTTCGAAAATTTCGTGAGTCTCGCACAGCATAAAACGTGTTTTATCAGATGTATTTGATATTGGTGAAAATGGGGGCTCCACCTGATCACAGCGCCAAAGGGTTCGTGAAATTAGCGGGCCCGATTCGGATGGCTTTTCCTTTGCCAGATTTCTACTAAATGGCCCCCCCCCCTCTGTGAGAGAGCCCCATCGATTAGGAGGTGATTTGGAGGCCAGATGAAAAGGAAGACCCCATGCACCAAACACCGCTCCACTGGCGTTCTCGATCCGAATGTTGATCCGTCCTCTTAGAGATGCGCGGATTACCCCGGTAGGCTTCCATTTATGGTGCCGCGCCGAAGTTGGAATAATGCCGCAACATATAGGGCGTGGACGGATGATCGGGCGACAACTAGAGTGCCGGGTCGCGTTTCGCATGCGCCGTCGTCTCCGTAATGAGGCAGCGGCGGAAAAAAAGAACCATCAGCTCTCCGGCCAAATGCATCAACCAGAACTAAAATTAAATCGCAAAGCGCAAATATGTGAGGCATATGGATTGGCCGCCCGGGGTGTGTACTGATGATGGGATGCTGCTGGTGACAGACAAAGGTTATGTGTGCATCGCTATGATCCGGCGGCGACGGGAGCGAACCGGCATGTTGACCTTTCAAAGTGTTGCGCTGCTGCGCGCGGCGTGAAAATTATTTGGGGAATACGCACGCTCGTTGCTAAAGCTATGAGCTGAAAATGAAGCGTGTTTGTGTGAGTCACTCCATCGGCTGGTGTTACGTAAAATATGAGGAATTTTTTAAATTCTAAAGTTCATTGCTTCGCGACCGTAGAGCGGAGAATCGTAGTTTCGCGTTCTCCAAGTGGTGCGCAGATCCTTGAAAGCCGAGAAATCATAATTTTAATTTTGTCGCCCCGAACGAGGTGCAACAGCGTCTTTTACGCAATCTTGCGGTGCAACCACAAGAGAGCAGCATTATCTTGGTAGCGTCGTTACTTCAACACGGCCACTTTAGGAAGTAGCATTGTGGAGCATTATGACGTTTGCACCGAGGGAGATTAGAATATCGCCAGGTACCGGTCCTTTTTGCAAAGCGAAATGAGCATTGTTGTGCATTTCAACAATGGCCCTACAATCCACTCTGTGTTGAGACAAGCACAGAGAACCCGAATCGCACAAATATGTCTCACACATTTCATGCTACAAAAGCATGCGCCGTGCACTTTGGGAGACGTAATCTTTCTAACGACTTTCACGTGACCATTTAGAACTTTTAAGCGTTGAATGAGTCCACAACACCTCCACAATCGCCACCGGCGAACACGGGCGGGTTTGCCGTTGCCCCGGTTCAAGGTGGCGACCGACGGGCGCAAAACTAATTATTTAAAAAAGTTCACGATAAACACGTTCCCCGCCGGCAAGTGTTTATGATGTCGCCGAGCATTAGATTTAACGGCGACCAACAGCTAACCCCCCAGCTGTTCAGCCACTTTGTTGTGGGTTGCGCGTTGTCCTAACTGGGTGCGGAAGAAATATTTACGTGTACCGTGCCGTGCCTGTTCGGAAGATGACCCTTCGTTTGCTATGCTCATCAA
>NW_026457480.1:0-1732 GCF_943734635.1 Anopheles cruzii | reverse complement strand
CTGGGGGATGCACCTAATAAACGTTTCCCTCCGATAGCACCAGCAGCACTACACTCCCAACACAGCCACCCTGTGCCAGCTCATGCCGAACGTGAAACTCGACACCAACTTTGGAAGCCACCGCCAGCGTAAAGAGAAAAAAAGCTGCTTCGAAAATTTCGTGAGTCTCGCACAGCATAAAACGTGTTTTATCAGATGTATTTGATATTGGTGAAAATGGGGGCTCCACCTGATCACAGCGCCAAAGGGTTCGTGAAATTAGCGGGCCCGATTCGGATGGCTTTTCCTTTGCCAGATTTCTACTAAATGGCCCCCCCCCCTCTGTGAGAGAGCCCCATCGATTAGGAGGTGATTTGGAGGCCAGATGAAAAGGAAGACCCCATGCACCAAACACCGCTCCACTGGCGTTCTCGATCCGAATGTTGATCCGTCCTCTTAGAGATGCGCGGATTACCCCGGTAGGCTTCCATTTATGGTGCCGCGCCGAAGTTGGAATAATGCCGCAACATATAGGGCGTGGACGGATGATCGGGCGACAACTAGAGTGCCGGGTCGCGTTTCGCATGCGCCGTCGTCTCCGTAATGAGGCAGCGGCGGAAAAAAAGAACCATCAGCTCTCCGGCCAAATGCATCAACCAGAACTAAAATTAAATCGCAAAGCGCAAATATGTGAGGCATATGGATTGGCCGCCCGGGGTGTGTACTGATGATGGGATGCTGCTGGTGACAGACAAAGGTTATGTGTGCATCGCTATGATCCGGCGGCGACGGGAGCGAACCGGCATGTTGACCTTTCAAAGTGTTGCGCTGCTGCGCGCGGCGTGAAAATTATTTGGGGAATACGCACGCTCGTTGCTAAAGCTATGAGCTGAAAATGAAGCGTGTTTGTGTGAGTCACTCCATCGGCTGGTGTTACGTAAAATATGAGGAATTTTTTAAATTCTAAAGTTCATTGCTTCGCGACCGTAGAGCGGAGAATCGTAGTTTCGCGTTCTCCAAGTGGTGCGCAGATCCTTGAAAGCCGAGAAATCATAATTTTAATTTTGTCGCCCCGAACGAGGTGCAACAGCGTCTTTTACGCAATCTTGCGGTGCAACCACAAGAGAGCAGCATTATCTTGGTAGCGTCGTTACTTCAACACGGCCACTTTAGGAAGTAGCATTGTGGAGCATTATGACGTTTGCACCGAGGGAGATTAGAATATCGCCAGGTACCGGTCCTTTTTGCAAAGCGAAATGAGCATTGTTGTGCATTTCAACAATGGCCCTACAATCCACTCTGTGTTGAGACAAGCACAGAGAACCCGAATCGCACAAATATGTCTCACACATTTCATGCTACAAAAGCATGCGCCGTGCACTTTGGGAGACGTAATCTTTCTAACGACTTTCACGTGACCATTTAGAACTTTTAAGCGTTGAATGAGTCCACAACACCTCCACAATCGCCACCGGCGAACACGGGCGGGTTTGCCGTTGCCCCGGTTCAAGGTGGCGACCGACGGGCGCAAAACTAATTATTTAAAAAAGTTCACGATAAACACGTTCCCCGCCGGCAAGTGTTTATGATGTCGCCGAGCATTAGATTTAACGGCGACCAACAGCTAACCCCCCAGCTGTTCAGCCACTTTGTTGTGGGTTGCGCGTTGTCCTAACTGGGTGCGGAAGAAATATTTACGTGTACCGTGCCGTGCCTGTTCGGAAGATGACCCTTCGTTTGCTATGCTCATCAA
>NW_026457479.1:0-1733 GCF_943734635.1 Anopheles cruzii | reverse complement strand
ACTTCTCGACCTGCTTGGGTGCGTGCTCGTTGGGACAATAGTCTAATTTCTTGATGATCTGGTGTTTCAGACGATCGGGCTTCCCGGTGACATGTCCGATCGGCTTCTCTTCTCGTTTTTCGTTGCTCCTCCGTTTCATCTTATCTTTTTCGCTTTGGAAAAACACTTTCCCATCTGTCAACGTTTATTCACCAAATTAGAATAATGATGCCAAATTTTTCATTTTTTTAAGTCCTGCTAGTTCGGTAACGAAATAATAGTTTTTGTTGCGCATAGTTATCGGCCGCCTGCGTGCTTTGAAGAGTGTGGAAGTAATCTCGAGCTGTTACAACAAAATCGTTTGCCTCAAAGACCCTTTTATGCGTATATAACGTATAATCAAGAGTATAACTATATTTTACCGTCTTCCACGAGAGTGTACTAATATAAATAGCAATATTAATAGCACCATGTATTATTTTTATTAACTTTTATTATTGTTCTTTTTATTCTCTTTACATTAGATTACTAAGCATGATGACAAGCCGGCGAATTATTTTGATGATTTACTGAAACTCCCGGAAATTAACATTATGTCTCCGAATTGGAATGTGGTAAATATTTTATTTTTATTAAAAATTAAATAAATTTTAAAGAATTAATTTCGGGTCATCAGGTTTGCAGTCCTGTGCCAGGCCCAGTCCGAAGCCCAGGCCAGCAGCAGCAACTATCTCTATCTACTATCCCGAGCCCAGTCGCAAGTCCTGTGCCAGGCCCAGCCGAAGATAGGAATGAGTATCCTATTTTTCTAGACGACGGCATAGAAATAGTTAACTATCGGATTGCCGACGGCGAAAAGTATGACCAGCAGCAGCAAACGGCACAATTGATGCAACAAATGTTACAGCAGCAGCGGCAAACGGCACAGTTTATGGAACAAATGTTACAGCAGCAGCAACAAATGATCCAGCAGCAGCAGCAAACGGCACAGCTGATGCAACAAATGTTACAGCAGCAGCAGCAGCAACACGTCAGATTCCAGCCAGAACTCGTCCCCTCGCCTCTCCTCCAGAACTATCCAGAATCCCATCCCATCCCATCCCACCCAGAACCACCACAACTATCTTTGCCTATACATAACGAAGATGAACTGCAAATCCTGAATAATGCATCGTTGGAAGAGATTACAAACAAGTTACAAATTCCTAATCATTTCAATAGAACTCGGAAACTTATAACGTTCCTATGTTACAATATATTTTCTCCCAAATTTTTAGTAAATTGCACTTACAAACGGTTTAATGAAAAACCTATTTTGATGCAAATTGGGGCGAAAGCCATCGACACTATTTTTTCTATTGTTTTAAATTATAAAACAATAACGGAGACCGAGTTTCATAAAGAAATGCAGCTTGCTGTTTCATCAGCTCATCTACATCCTTCCATGAAGTATAATTAAGTATTGTTCTAATTCTAAAACGCTTCTCGTACGATTGTTCCTTTTTGTGGATATGTTCCTTTGGTATGTTTCAGTGTTTCAGTTCCGCTTCGTTATGATGTGTGTGGTTATGTGGCCTAACAACTCTGAACACCTCTTTACCCCGTAGATAGAATAAAACTACTTCTAGTCGACGATGTCGATAAGTCAACTATTTTTTCACTTCTATGCCCAGTGACTTTTGTGTGATATCATAAACGTTGGTCAGCGAATAAATTAACCTTCGCCGCGGAAAAAAATATGTGAATGTTTGTTA
>NW_026457478.1:0-1733 GCF_943734635.1 Anopheles cruzii | reverse complement strand
ACTTCTCGACCTGCTTGGGTGCGTGCTCGTTGGGACAATAGTCTAATTTCTTGATGATCTGGTGTTTCAGACGATCGGGCTTCCCGGTGACATGTCCGATCGGCTTCTCTTCTCGTTTTTCGTTGCTCCTCCGTTTCATCTTATCTTTTTCGCTTTGGAAAAACACTTTCCCATCTGTCAACGTTTATTCACCAAATTAGAATAATGATGCCAAATTTTTCATTTTTTTAAGTCCTGCTAGTTCGGTAACGAAATAATAGTTTTTGTTGCGCATAGTTATCGGCCGCCTGCGTGCTTTGAAGAGTGTGGAAGTAATCTCGAGCTGTTACAACAAAATCGTTTGCCTCAAAGACCCTTTTATGCGTATATAACGTATAATCAAGAGTATAACTATATTTTACCGTCTTCCACGAGAGTGTACTAATATAAATAGCAATATTAATAGCACCATGTATTATTTTTATTAACTTTTATTATTGTTCTTTTTATTCTCTTTACATTAGATTACTAAGCATGATGACAAGCCGGCGAATTATTTTGATGATTTACTGAAACTCCCGGAAATTAACATTATGTCTCCGAATTGGAATGTGGTAAATATTTTATTTTTATTAAAAATTAAATAAATTTTAAAGAATTAATTTCGGGTCATCAGGTTTGCAGTCCTGTGCCAGGCCCAGTCCGAAGCCCAGGCCAGCAGCAGCAACTATCTCTATCTACTATCCCGAGCCCAGTCGCAAGTCCTGTGCCAGGCCCAGCCGAAGATAGGAATGAGTATCCTATTTTTCTAGACGACGGCATAGAAATAGTTAACTATCGGATTGCCGACGGCGAAAAGTATGACCAGCAGCAGCAAACGGCACAATTGATGCAACAAATGTTACAGCAGCAGCGGCAAACGGCACAGTTTATGGAACAAATGTTACAGCAGCAGCAACAAATGATCCAGCAGCAGCAGCAAACGGCACAGCTGATGCAACAAATGTTACAGCAGCAGCAGCAGCAACACGTCAGATTCCAGCCAGAACTCGTCCCCTCGCCTCTCCTCCAGAACTATCCAGAATCCCATCCCATCCCATCCCACCCAGAACCACCACAACTATCTTTGCCTATACATAACGAAGATGAACTGCAAATCCTGAATAATGCATCGTTGGAAGAGATTACAAACAAGTTACAAATTCCTAATCATTTCAATAGAACTCGGAAACTTATAACGTTCCTATGTTACAATATATTTTCTCCCAAATTTTTAGTAAATTGCACTTACAAACGGTTTAATGAAAAACCTATTTTGATGCAAATTGGGGCGAAAGCCATCGACACTATTTTTTCTATTGTTTTAAATTATAAAACAATAACGGAGACCGAGTTTCATAAAGAAATGCAGCTTGCTGTTTCATCAGCTCATCTACATCCTTCCATGAAGTATAATTAAGTATTGTTCTAATTCTAAAACGCTTCTCGTACGATTGTTCCTTTTTGTGGATATGTTCCTTTGGTATGTTTCAGTGTTTCAGTTCCGCTTCGTTATGATGTGTGTGGTTATGTGGCCTAACAACTCTGAACACCTCTTTACCCCGTAGATAGAATAAAACTACTTCTAGTCGACGATGTCGATAAGTCAACTATTTTTTCACTTCTATGCCCAGTGACTTTTGTGTGATATCATAAACGTTGGTCAGCGAATAAATTAACCTTCGCCGCGGAAAAAAATATGTGAATGTTTGTTA
>NW_026457477.1:0-1735 GCF_943734635.1 Anopheles cruzii | reverse complement strand
ATCGACGAAATCTTAGACCAACTTGGTAGAGCAAAATATTTTTCAACTCTTGATTTAATGTCGGGTTTTCACCAAGTGGAACTGGATGACAAGTCTAAACAATATACAGCTTTTTCCACCCAGAACGGTCATTTTGAATACAATAGATTACCTTTCGGACTGAATATTTCTCCCAACAGCTTTCAGAGGATGATGACAATAGCTCTCAGCGGTTTACCCCCTGAAAGTGCATTTTTGTATATCGATGACATTATCGTAATCGGATGCTCTATTAATCATCACCTCAAATACCTCCAGAAAGTGTTTGAAAAATTAAGAACCCACAATTTAAAACTCAACCCATCTAAATGCCATTTTTTCTGTGCTGATGTAACGTATCTAGGACATCACATTTCTGAGCAGGGAATCCAGCCTGATAAAAGCAAATACTCAGCAATCCTTAACTATCCAGAGCCAAAAACAGTAGATGAAACCAGAAGGTTCGTAGCTTTCTGTAACTATTATAGACGTTTTATTCCGTACTTTGCAGACGCAGCAGCACCACTAAATGCGTTGCTGCGCAAAAATGTAAAATTTATATGGACTAATGAGTGCAGAACCGCATTCAACACCCTTAAAAACAAATTGCTTAACCCGCAAATATTGCAATTTCCGGACTTTAAAAAACCATTCGTCCTAAGCACAGATGCTTCAAAAATAGCATGTGGCGCGGTTCTGTCACAAACACACGGCGATATGGAACTCCCAATTGCATATGCAAGTAGGAAATTTACAAAAGGGGAAAGCAATAAATCTACAATAGAACAAGAATTAACGGCAATACACTGGGCAATAACATATTTTAGACCCTACTTATATGGTAGAAAGTTCGTAGTAAAAACTGATCACCGCCCTTTAGTGTACTTGTTCTCAATGACTAACCCATCATCTAAATTGACTCGGATGAGACTAGATTTGGAGGAGTTTTCCTTCGAGGTGGAACACGTTAAAGGCAAAGATAATGTAGGACCCGACGCACTATCACGTGTTGCCATCGATGCCGAAGATCTAAAAACCCTACCAGTCTTACAAATACAGACGCGATCAATGACAAAAACAAACATACGAAACGACAGCAACAATCGACCAGATAGCGGGACTAATCATCTCATGGCATATGATTCAATTAATAATATTGACGCTTTTGATTTACCAAAGTTAGTGTTTAGTTTATCAAACCGGGACAAAGTGCACATAACAGTGTACAATAAAAATGTGAAAAAGATTATTGCTCAAGCGCAATTTTCTTATGCATTACAACCAACTAACATAAAAAGGTACCTCAATACTATTAACGAAATGGCCAAAAATACGGGACAGAAGGCAATTGCTATTGCCAAAAATGATACGGTGTTTGAAAATATTTCGCCCGAATATTTTAAGCAAATGTGTTGTAACACACTCAAAGATGTGCAGATAGTACTTTACAAACCAGCACAAATTATCAAAAACCAAAGCGAAATTGTCAAGCTGATTAAGGAAAACCACGTGACACCCTTAGGAGGACATGTAGGTATAAATAAGCTGACGCAAAAACTTCGAAGAAACTATTATTGGGTTAACATGAGATACACAATAGCAAATTACGTCAAGTCATGCTTGTTCTGTAAGCAGAACAAACACACGCAAAAGACACAAGAAATACCAACACATACGACTACCCCAGACAAAACATTTAATACGATAGCAATGGACA
>NW_026457476.1:0-1735 GCF_943734635.1 Anopheles cruzii | reverse complement strand
GGCAGCCCGTGCGATTCACCAGCGGCTTCTTTGGTCAGATTTCGTTGAAAAAGTTTACCGACTTCGTGCAGCTTTCGTACTCATTTGCAATGTTTCTACTGAGCATCAACTAACCATCGATCGTGGTATTAAACATCATCGCAGAAAATGATAACGGCCTTGGAAAACGATTACTTCGATGTTGTGTGCTTTGTGGTAACAGTTTATTGTCCTTTATTTTTGATTGACACACGCAATGTTGCTTAGCTGCTAAACTGCTAACTGCTAAAATTAATTTTCCTTCACGTAAGGTTGATATGATATGCTTTAATAAACCCTTTTATTTGCCATTTGTGAGGAAAGTGTTGTGTTAGGGAGGAAACAATTAGCGTACGTTGCCGTGCAGTGTGCTTAAATCACTTACTTATTTAATCCGCCTACAACCACCGAGCGATCTTTACCTGCTTCAAGAAACCTTTCTACCGCTCGCGGTCGAGAGCCTTCATCCACCACATCTGTATACCGACTGATCTCGCGTTCCGGTCGACGCAATCTCTCTATATCTAACCGGGCCCACCACGTCCCCTCTGTCCCTCTGGACGGCCTAAGAGGACTTTCCTAATTCCGGCCATTCTTAACTCACTACGACCGCAAAATTCCTCCAAAAGTATTATAAACTATCATTTGCCGCCTTACTATGCTCACCTAGTATCTGTCAAAAAAATGTGTTGGAAGCAAATACCTATTAAAGGATATTTCTTAATCCGAAATGAAACCATCTGAATGCCTTCATCAATATCCCCTTAGGGCTCTACTCTAAAACTTCTCTTAAAATATACTAAAAATTGGGACAGTTCTTTGCAAATTATGCCATTATGTTAATACATACATTCACTTGAAATAAGTTCGGAGTAGAAGTTTTTTACATTTGATATAAGGCTATATCCAGACTAAGGCAATAGGAACAAACCTCTGTACTATGCGTACTTACAATGGAGGCGTGGCGCAACCCACCGCCCAGTAATTAAATATTGGATTGGATCGTCAGGAAAAGCGATCAAAGAACATGGGCCCCGATGTAAGCACATTCAAGCCTTGCATTAGACATTCAAAGGACACAGTTCGTCACTAGGACCGTACTTGCACGGCAAAGGAACGGTAGCAAATTCCTTCAGAGCTGTTGATGAATTTTTCAATACCTTTTCATACGGGCGATTTTGCCATATACGAAGGCAAAACGTTGATGCAACGAATGTAGCTAGACTCTGGTAAGAACTTAATAAAAGCCGTGCTACTCTGAATGTCACAGTGATAGTCGGCAGCTTGCAATGGAGTGGATCAAACAGCAGTGCGATGCCATCTGGAATCTGCGCTATGAGCGTGAGTACTTCTACTACATTCGGCCCTTCCAATTGGTGTCCGGATTTCCGGGGCCGCTACGAACTCGATTGGACAAGTGCCGTACCGCGGTGCACGTTGTCCTTTACCTTCTGTTCCTGGGTAGCTCAGTTCACAAATTGCACTACACAAAGTACCAGCCGCAGGACATACAGTTCTCGGCCAGCGCGTCAGCGTGCGTCATCTTACAGATCGGCGTCTTGCTAGTGTTCTTCATCTACATGGGACACTTTCACGAGTTCCAGCAGCTGGCAAAGTTTCTCAGCGATAGATCGTTTGCACGTGACCTTCCGACGGCCAGTGTGATTAGGACCCGCTGGTACCGCGTGAGCAACCTCTTTATTTTGGTACCCCAAAT
>NW_026457475.1:0-1736 GCF_943734635.1 Anopheles cruzii | reverse complement strand
CGGCGGAGGAAGCAGAACCAACAGAAAAAAAAAACGGAAAACCGGCCCGAAATGGTCCCAAATCTTTCCTCTCATTATCGGTATCATTTTCGTGCCAATAATCCCGATATGAGCCGCCGCCGCCTTCGTGTTGGGCGGCGGCGTATTGTGACAGCTGCCAGCGAGGCCGGGTGGGCCAGGCCAGGGGAGTGCCGGTGTCCGTCCATCCGTCCGTCGCTCGAGCTCAACGACACGCGCCCCGTGTCGAGTGGCGTTAAATTGTCACCAAAAAGGACGCCCGAACCCGGCGGCTGGCGCGCGCTCGCGGTGCGCAGGCCGGTCCTCGAAGGGATTATCGATGTCGGTGTCATAGCTGTGTGTTGTGTTGCTTTCCCCGCCTAATGATGCCCTGACCCCGTCCTCGCGCGTGAAGTTACAAATTTATGCACAAACTGATAAAAGAAAATCTTTCCACCCCAAAACTCCGACCAACTCCAGCAGCAGCCTGGCAGCAGGTAGCGACCGAGCGGCTTCGGCTAAAGGTAAACTTTCCGCCTTGGCACACCATTTTCCCGACCAACCCAACCCCAGCCTCGTCATTGTCGTTCTTTCTTGCGGGTCCTTCGACAGCCGGATCTCGCTGGCGGAGGCGATGAATGTCTATAATTTACATATTTAATGCCATGTTAAACCATTCCGCGAGAAGGGCCCGCACGGCCCGCGCATCCCGGCGCGTCACCGACCGGAAGATGGAACCTGGCGATCCCCGCGCCATCTTGCCGGATCCTGCCAGGACATTAAACTTCATAACTGTCAGCCCTTCATAAAGTATGCAGGAGGCGATGCGGCCCGGGCGACACGGTGCGACACAAATTCCACGACCAAACAACAGGCCGCCGCCCCGCCACACGCCAAGCACACCGCGCGGAACGGCGCACCGGGTCCTGGCGAGGAGATGGTGTTTGTTGACGCTGCTGCGCGGTGGAAGCCATCACAATGCCCCAGCCCACCGTCAGTGGAAGAAAAATAATTTCTTTTAATTTTCTCCTCCACACAGACACACAGCATTCCGTCGCACCGCCGCCCTCGGTTGCCGGTGCTTCGAGGATCCCGATCCGTGCGGAAATTTGCCCGAAAATAATCTTATTTGATGCATATAATCTGCCGCGCGCTGTTATGAATTTCAATTCGGCCCCCCGTTGGGGTGGATTTTCCTTCGGAGGTGGCCCACTGGGATGCGATTTGTAAGGCCGCGGACCGGGGATGGTGCGGGGCTCCGCGCCCGTTGTCGATGCTGTGAGAATATGAAGAATAAGGTTGCCTTTGTGAGGCGCCATTTCCAGCGAAAAGCGGCGACGAGAAAGAGCGACTGAGAACGACGAGGAGGTCCTAGTAGGCGCTGCCCTTCATGCGACGGGCGCAACAGAGAGAGCACTCGCGCAGCTTCCTTCGATGCGTGCCACAACCAACCGTTCTTTTTTTTTCTAGCTGTCCTGGTCGCCTTTCCGCGCCATGGTGGATTCGATTAGTCGCAGCCCAAAATCTATTTGATTAATTTATTTCGGTGATGGGAAAATTAAATTTAGAATTTATGTGATGCCGTTTTTGTCGGCAAAGTTGATATTAATTTCGCGCGCTCGCGGGTTCGGCGAACTTCCATTTGTTTCGAGCCACCGTCCGTGTCACATCGCGTTCGCTGTAAGTGTGCGGCGATTCGTGTGTGTGTGTGTGTCTGTGACACGAGGTTCATAATGGCG
>NW_026457474.1:0-1736 GCF_943734635.1 Anopheles cruzii | reverse complement strand
CGGCGGAGGAAGCAGAACCAACAGAAAAAAAAAACGGAAAACCGGCCCGAAATGGTCCCAAATCTTTCCTCTCATTATCGGTATCATTTTCGTGCCAATAATCCCGATATGAGCCGCCGCCGCCTTCGTGTTGGGCGGCGGCGTATTGTGACAGCTGCCAGCGAGGCCGGGTGGGCCAGGCCAGGGGAGTGCCGGTGTCCGTCCATCCGTCCGTCGCTCGAGCTCAACGACACGCGCCCCGTGTCGAGTGGCGTTAAATTGTCACCAAAAAGGACGCCCGAACCCGGCGGCTGGCGCGCGCTCGCGGTGCGCAGGCCGGTCCTCGAAGGGATTATCGATGTCGGTGTCATAGCTGTGTGTTGTGTTGCTTTCCCCGCCTAATGATGCCCTGACCCCGTCCTCGCGCGTGAAGTTACAAATTTATGCACAAACTGATAAAAGAAAATCTTTCCACCCCAAAACTCCGACCAACTCCAGCAGCAGCCTGGCAGCAGGTAGCGACCGAGCGGCTTCGGCTAAAGGTAAACTTTCCGCCTTGGCACACCATTTTCCCGACCAACCCAACCCCAGCCTCGTCATTGTCGTTCTTTCTTGCGGGTCCTTCGACAGCCGGATCTCGCTGGCGGAGGCGATGAATGTCTATAATTTACATATTTAATGCCATGTTAAACCATTCCGCGAGAAGGGCCCGCACGGCCCGCGCATCCCGGCGCGTCACCGACCGGAAGATGGAACCTGGCGATCCCCGCGCCATCTTGCCGGATCCTGCCAGGACATTAAACTTCATAACTGTCAGCCCTTCATAAAGTATGCAGGAGGCGATGCGGCCCGGGCGACACGGTGCGACACAAATTCCACGACCAAACAACAGGCCGCCGCCCCGCCACACGCCAAGCACACCGCGCGGAACGGCGCACCGGGTCCTGGCGAGGAGATGGTGTTTGTTGACGCTGCTGCGCGGTGGAAGCCATCACAATGCCCCAGCCCACCGTCAGTGGAAGAAAAATAATTTCTTTTAATTTTCTCCTCCACACAGACACACAGCATTCCGTCGCACCGCCGCCCTCGGTTGCCGGTGCTTCGAGGATCCCGATCCGTGCGGAAATTTGCCCGAAAATAATCTTATTTGATGCATATAATCTGCCGCGCGCTGTTATGAATTTCAATTCGGCCCCCCGTTGGGGTGGATTTTCCTTCGGAGGTGGCCCACTGGGATGCGATTTGTAAGGCCGCGGACCGGGGATGGTGCGGGGCTCCGCGCCCGTTGTCGATGCTGTGAGAATATGAAGAATAAGGTTGCCTTTGTGAGGCGCCATTTCCAGCGAAAAGCGGCGACGAGAAAGAGCGACTGAGAACGACGAGGAGGTCCTAGTAGGCGCTGCCCTTCATGCGACGGGCGCAACAGAGAGAGCACTCGCGCAGCTTCCTTCGATGCGTGCCACAACCAACCGTTCTTTTTTTTTCTAGCTGTCCTGGTCGCCTTTCCGCGCCATGGTGGATTCGATTAGTCGCAGCCCAAAATCTATTTGATTAATTTATTTCGGTGATGGGAAAATTAAATTTAGAATTTATGTGATGCCGTTTTTGTCGGCAAAGTTGATATTAATTTCGCGCGCTCGCGGGTTCGGCGAACTTCCATTTGTTTCGAGCCACCGTCCGTGTCACATCGCGTTCGCTGTAAGTGTGCGGCGATTCGTGTGTGTGTGTGTGTCTGTGACACGAGGTTCATAATGGCG
>NW_026457473.1:1569-1827 GCF_943734635.1 Anopheles cruzii | reverse complement strand
GTGTGTGTGCGTGTTTATGCGTGTATGTCGCATGTAGCTTTATGCACTCCCTTTCTCTCTCCCTCTCTCTTTCTCTCTCTTTCGCTCTATCCGACTCAAGAGAGTGGGTCAGTAAGTCCAGGACTTTGGAAACGAATGAAAGGTCCGGTCCACTGATTGGCGCACCCTCGCTACCTCGCGCTATCTCTCCTTAGATCTTAGCACTGTCTTCCTCTCTCTCTCTCTCTCTCTCTCTCTCTCTCTCTCTCTCTCTCTCTC
>NW_026457473.1:0-1469 GCF_943734635.1 Anopheles cruzii | reverse complement strand
TCTCTCTCTCTCTCTCTCTCTCTCTCTCTCTCTCTCTCTCTCTCTCTATCTCTCTCTCTCTCTCTCTCTCTCTCTCTCTCTCTCTCTCTCTCTGTCTCTCTGTCTCTCTGTCTCTCTCTGTCTCTCTCTGTCTATCTCTGTGTCACTCTGGTAACACCTTTGTATGCACAAGTTTAACCTCACAACCACCCGAGCACCACGGGCGCACTTCAACACGCGCGCGCGCCTGAAAGTGCTGCAATACGCATAACAGCACTGCACATAACATAGTACAGAGTGTTTCAACTAAGTTTCTCTTTTTTATTTGGTTATAAAACAAAAACGGCTTAATATTTTTCGATGCTTGACCTTTTAATCGAAAGGTTAATTCATTTCATTTTTTTATGTAAGACAATTTCGGTCAAACGGTCCGCCACGGCTGGCTTAGCAGTAGCCAATTCAGTCGACCTATTTTTGAGTACATTCGTCGATTATATCTGGTCTTATCTCGGCTATAACCATTTGAATTTAGGTCTTGAGGTCGTGAACACTTGTCTTTCACCGCAGCCCAAAGATAACAGTCCCATGGTGTCAAATCGCAGCTTTTTGGAGGCCAATTCGCAACACCCCTACTGCTGATTATTCGATTTCCAAAGATCGTGGCGCAAAATATCGATTGGGGCTGTCTCTCTATGGCAGAAAGCGCTGTCCTTTTGAAACCACATGTTCAAACCAAGTTATCAGCTTCAATTTTGCCAAAGAACCAATCAGCTAGCATGGCTCGGTAGCATTTACGGCCATCGATGGTTACGGCAGCTTTTTCTTCAATCACTCATACGGCGGCCGATGATGCCGCCAAACCAACATCCGAACCAAACAGTCACTCGTTTCGGATTGCGAACCCCAAAAACGACAATTCTGCATATTAACACAGCCACCGAGGTGGAAATGAATTTCAATGAAATGAGATTTTAAAATATCGTACCGTTTGAGTTAAAGACCTACCACTTAGGGAACATGGTTTTTTTATATTTCTCAGATGTCTGCAACCAAAACTGTGTTTCATACATAAATGTAATGATTGAACCTTTCGAATAAATGTTCAACCATCGAAAAATATTCAGCCGCTTTTGTTTTATAACCAAATGAAAAAGAGAATCTTAGCTGGAACACGTCGCGCCGTGCGTCGTGTCCCAAAAGTGCGCCCGCATCTACCCACGTATGTGTGTGTGTGTGTGTATGTGTTCACGCGTCCGAATGAGTGTGTGTGTGTGTGTGAGCATGCCATCCAGCCGCCAGTCCGGGTATTTCAATTCCGCTTCGCTTTCTCGCTTTCTCGATCTCTCGACTCGACTCCTCGACAACCGAAGGTCGCCTGGATTAAGGCGGACGCGAAGGCAATACTGGCGATCCACGAGCACGTCATCACCAACAACGGGCGGTTGTCGGTGACGCACAACGACTACAACACCTGGACGCTGGTGATCCGC
>NW_026457472.1:0-1737 GCF_943734635.1 Anopheles cruzii | reverse complement strand
TTCACGACTCCTTGCGGCGGAGGAAGCAGAACCAACAGAAAAAAAAACGGAAAACCGGCCCGAAATGGTCCCAAATCTTTCCTCTCATTATCGGTATCATTTTCGTGCCAATAATCCCGATATGAGCCGCCGCCGCCGCCGTCGTGTTGGACGGCGGCGTATTGTGACAGCTGCCAGCGAGGCCGGGTGGGCCAGGCCAGGGGAGTGCCGGTGTCCGTCCGTCCGCCCGAGCTCAGCGACACGCGCCCCGTGTCGAGTGGCGTTAAATTGTCACCAAAAACGACGCCCGAACTCGGCGGCTGGCGCGCGCTCGCGGTGCGCAGGCCGGTCCTCGAAGGGATTATCGATGTCGGTGTCATAGCTGTGTGTTGTGTTGCTTTCCCCGCCTAATGATGCCCTGACCCCGTCCTCGCGCGTGAAGTTACAAATTTATGCACAAACTGATAAAAGAAAATCTTTCCACCCCAAAACTCCGACCAACTCCAGCAGCAGCAGCAGCCTGGTAGCAGGTAGCGACCGAGCGACTCCGGCCAAAGGTAAACTTTCCGCCTTGGCACACCATTTTCCCGACCATTCCCCAGCCTTGTCATTGTCGTTCTTTCTTGCGAGTCCTTCGACAGCCGGATCTCGCTCGCGGAGGCGATGAATGTCTATAATTTACATATTTAATGCCATGTTAAACCATTCCGCGAGAAGGGCCCGCACGGCCCGCGCATCCGGGCGCGTCACCGACCGAACCTGGCGATCCCCGCGCCATCTTGCCGGATCCTGCCAGGACATTAAACTTCATAACTGTCAGCCCTTCATAAAGTATGCAGGAGGCGATGCGGCCCGGGCGACACGGTGCGACACAAATTCCACGACCAAACAACAGGCCGCCGCCCCGCCACACGCCAAGCACACCCCGCGGAACGGCACACCGGGTCCGCGCTAGGAGATGGTGTTTGTTGACGCTGCTGTGCTGTGGCAGCCATCACAATGCCCCTGCCCACCGTCGGTGGAAGAAAAATAATTTCTTTTAATTTTCTCCTCCACACAGACACACAGCATTCCATCGCACCACCGTCCTCGGTTGCCGGAGCTTCGAGGATCCCGATCCGTGCGGAAATTTGCCCGAAAATAATCTTATTTGATGCATATAATCTGCCGCGCGCTGTTATGAATTTCAATTCGGCCCTCCGTTGGGGTGGATTTTCCATCGGAGGTGGCCCACTGGGATGCGATTTGTAAGGGCGCGGACCGGGCATGGCCTGGGGTTCCGCGTCCGTTGTCGATGCTGTGAGAATATGAAGAATAAGGTTGGCTTTGTGAGGCGCCATTTCGAGCGAAAAGCGGCGACGAGAAAGAGTGACTGAGAACGACGAGGAGGTCCTAGTAGGCGCTGCCCTTCATGCGACGGGCGCAACAGAGAGCACTCGCGCAGCCTCCTTCGATGCGTTCCCCAACCAACGGTTCTTTTTTTTTCTAGCAGTCCTGGTCGCCTTTCCACGCCATGGCGGATTCGATTAGTCGTAGCCCAAAATCTATTTGATTAATTTATTTCGGTGATGGGAAAATTAAATTTAGAATTTATGTGATGCCGTTTTTGTCGGCAAAGTTGATATTAATTTCGCGCGCGCGCGGGTTCGGCGAACTTCCATTTGTTTCGAGCCACCGTCCGTGTCACTTCGCATTCGCTGTAAGTGTGCGACGATTCGTGTGTGTGTGTGTGTCTGTGACACGAGGTTCATAATGGCG
>NW_026457471.1:0-1737 GCF_943734635.1 Anopheles cruzii | reverse complement strand
TTCACGACTCCTTGCGGCGGAGGAAGCAGAACCAACAGAAAAAAAAACGGAAAACCGGCCCGAAATGGTCCCAAATCTTTCCTCTCATTATCGGTATCATTTTCGTGCCAATAATCCCGATATGAGCCGCCGCCGCCGCCGTCGTGTTGGACGGCGGCGTATTGTGACAGCTGCCAGCGAGGCCGGGTGGGCCAGGCCAGGGGAGTGCCGGTGTCCGTCCGTCCGCCCGAGCTCAGCGACACGCGCCCCGTGTCGAGTGGCGTTAAATTGTCACCAAAAACGACGCCCGAACTCGGCGGCTGGCGCGCGCTCGCGGTGCGCAGGCCGGTCCTCGAAGGGATTATCGATGTCGGTGTCATAGCTGTGTGTTGTGTTGCTTTCCCCGCCTAATGATGCCCTGACCCCGTCCTCGCGCGTGAAGTTACAAATTTATGCACAAACTGATAAAAGAAAATCTTTCCACCCCAAAACTCCGACCAACTCCAGCAGCAGCAGCAGCCTGGTAGCAGGTAGCGACCGAGCGACTCCGGCCAAAGGTAAACTTTCCGCCTTGGCACACCATTTTCCCGACCATTCCCCAGCCTTGTCATTGTCGTTCTTTCTTGCGAGTCCTTCGACAGCCGGATCTCGCTCGCGGAGGCGATGAATGTCTATAATTTACATATTTAATGCCATGTTAAACCATTCCGCGAGAAGGGCCCGCACGGCCCGCGCATCCGGGCGCGTCACCGACCGAACCTGGCGATCCCCGCGCCATCTTGCCGGATCCTGCCAGGACATTAAACTTCATAACTGTCAGCCCTTCATAAAGTATGCAGGAGGCGATGCGGCCCGGGCGACACGGTGCGACACAAATTCCACGACCAAACAACAGGCCGCCGCCCCGCCACACGCCAAGCACACCCCGCGGAACGGCACACCGGGTCCGCGCTAGGAGATGGTGTTTGTTGACGCTGCTGTGCTGTGGCAGCCATCACAATGCCCCTGCCCACCGTCGGTGGAAGAAAAATAATTTCTTTTAATTTTCTCCTCCACACAGACACACAGCATTCCATCGCACCACCGTCCTCGGTTGCCGGAGCTTCGAGGATCCCGATCCGTGCGGAAATTTGCCCGAAAATAATCTTATTTGATGCATATAATCTGCCGCGCGCTGTTATGAATTTCAATTCGGCCCTCCGTTGGGGTGGATTTTCCATCGGAGGTGGCCCACTGGGATGCGATTTGTAAGGGCGCGGACCGGGCATGGCCTGGGGTTCCGCGTCCGTTGTCGATGCTGTGAGAATATGAAGAATAAGGTTGGCTTTGTGAGGCGCCATTTCGAGCGAAAAGCGGCGACGAGAAAGAGTGACTGAGAACGACGAGGAGGTCCTAGTAGGCGCTGCCCTTCATGCGACGGGCGCAACAGAGAGCACTCGCGCAGCCTCCTTCGATGCGTTCCCCAACCAACGGTTCTTTTTTTTTCTAGCAGTCCTGGTCGCCTTTCCACGCCATGGCGGATTCGATTAGTCGTAGCCCAAAATCTATTTGATTAATTTATTTCGGTGATGGGAAAATTAAATTTAGAATTTATGTGATGCCGTTTTTGTCGGCAAAGTTGATATTAATTTCGCGCGCGCGCGGGTTCGGCGAACTTCCATTTGTTTCGAGCCACCGTCCGTGTCACTTCGCATTCGCTGTAAGTGTGCGACGATTCGTGTGTGTGTGTGTGTCTGTGACACGAGGTTCATAATGGCG
>NW_026457470.1:0-1737 GCF_943734635.1 Anopheles cruzii | reverse complement strand
CGGTTTATATTGCTGAGTGTCCCAGTGCGCGGGATGTTATAAGGACGACCGGAAGCGTTTCGTGTCCGCTGAGTGGCGCATAAATAACTTTCGATTTTATAGTGAGTGTGTGTGTGCCCTATTTTATTGTGTGTCGTCTGGTGGGATTTTCGATAATGAAATGAAGATTGGGTCAATAATTGTTGCGCCATCGGCCATCGGTTAATAGCGATGATGATACTTTGATAGCCAGCAAACAGTTCAGTGCGGCCATTTTCATTACTCACTGCACCAGCGTGGGGTCAACGGTCCAACGGTGAAGTGTAATGGAGAAAGTTTCAACTCGGCCAACCGACGGAGTCCGTTTTACTGTTCGTCCGCGACACGGCGGTACCCACACAGAATCGATTGGCCAAATGTCAAAAGTTTAATTACTTTGGCCAAGAAAACAAGAAGTTTGAAGCAGCCCGCGGCGCGAATGCAGAAGAACGCGGCCAAAAA
The DNA here is from genome assembly GCF_943734635.1 of Anopheles cruzii. Classification (NCBI taxonomy): domain Eukaryota; kingdom Metazoa; phylum Arthropoda; class Insecta; order Diptera; family Culicidae; genus Anopheles; species Anopheles cruzii. The sequence continues at coordinate 1,257 of NW_026457470.1, read as the reverse complement.
CGAAAGAACCTTGTGATTGGAGAGCAAAAACATGCTACAAAGTTTTGCGTCAACAACAAAAAAAACCGGTCAACACCACCACAATTTGATCAGCAATTATTTCGCAACGGGCAAACTCTTCCCTTTTGCCAGCAACCGTCACCTTGGGCGCTGGCCTAGCAAATTTCCAATCACCGGAATGGTTTGTCAATTCCCTTCGCGCGGCCATTCTAACTTCCGAAGTGCTTTTGGGTAGATTATTTTCGCGGGCAAAAAAAAACCAACCCGGGTATTACCAACTGTTGCCAGCGATCCGTCAAGCGGGCGCCTGGAAACACAGCGCGCCGCCCCTGGGGGAAACTACTGATGGCCGCTTAAAACATTTCCGATAATGAGCAAAGGGGCCACCATTACGGGGGGTGCCTTTGGATGCCTTTTTCTTCCGAACCGAAAACTACACCGAATACCGAAGCTATCGTGCCGCAGCCCGGCACAGGACGTAACAGAGTTTTAATTGGAAAACTTCTTCTTCCGCTGTCCCTAGTGGGGGCGGCACAGCTGATCGTCTTAGTGTCCAAGTGCGACGTCTTCCTTGCGACATCTTGACGTTCTGAATCCCACACGACACACACGACTACTAAGGATTCCGTCACTGTCTATGTGGCCACGCAATGTGGCCGCCCAGTGGGAACACAAATTGGACAAATTAGTGGCGCAGCGCGTTTCGTAAGCGGCATATCATAACGGACAGGTGCCGGCACGGACCACCCGGCGGCCCAGCGGTAATTCAATTAACGCACCAAACGAAAAAGTGGCACGAAGTGGTGTCATACGCGCCTTTTAAGGCCTCTTTGGGAGCTCGGAATGCGCCAACCGCCAAGGTTTCAGGCTAAGAAGCAAAGCCACATTGCGTGGCTTCCTTCCCGGTGGCAGCATTTTTGAGTGAAAATTAATTTCCACGGCTTCCGATCAAAAGCTCACCGCTGCGCGCACCTCCAAAGGGGGCTAGAGTGACACAGAAGCGGATTAATTGTGTCTCTGACATACAGGGTGCTCCTAAAAGTAAACCAATAAAAAAAAAGGGAACCGTAAGCTGGTGCCATCGGCAAACAATAAAAGCTCCCTCTCGTTACTGTCTCTGTCAAGCAGTTTGTGAAATGTGGAGCAGATTAAATTTGGAAGTAAACATGGCAGCCGCAATAAAATTAATAGGCTATTTAATGAGCTTCGTTGTTGCGAATATTTCACAACGGCCAACGTCGGGCGAAATTACGACAG
>NW_026457469.1:0-1737 GCF_943734635.1 Anopheles cruzii | reverse complement strand
CGAGTTTAGCTAAACACTTAACGCCGAGACTGCCCCGTTGAACTCGACTAATTTAGCCGACGTGTAAGGCACATCCTAATCTCCGGATATTTTTCCACGCACGCTCGAACACTCCATCTTCGGCTTCCCTTCTCCTTCCATCCATCTCTGTCTCCCTCGCTCCTCGATTCGTTTCATCGGAGAGGCGTCACGGTGAATTGGCCACAACATAATTACCCCTTTTTGAAGCCCCTGTTTGCCTGTGCCACTTCTCGGCCCGTGATTTTATGTTGTGGTTTGTTTACTTGACGATGTTCAGTGCCTCCTTCTTTCCCGGACACAGTGGGGGGCAATTACATAAATCTCCCCCTTCCAAAGCACGTTCCCCGAGAGCACGTGCAATGCTGTTTTGAACATGGCGGTCGTTAGTTAAGTGGCCGAAAATTAGATCTCGAGTTTTCCCCGCTTCTTGCCTGGAAGATCGGTATAAAAATGGGAAATAGCTTCGACAAAACTCGTCGTAAAACGGGTTGAGCAAACCCTTCCGTTCGCAGGACTGGGCTGTACCTAAAGACCTTATAATCTTTTGCTAGCCTTAACCGTCTTCCTTCTCGCAACTCGAAATACTCAAACTTATTAAGCAAATATTGTTAACATAGAATACCGACGCAGCACTCTTAAGGGTCAAATATTTCGTCGTTTTACCATAAAGCGTATAATTGTAATTGTTTATTTCCAGCTCGACGAGTATGAAACTTAATCAAGCGCAGGTTACTTAAGTACTATTTACAAACATTTATCTTACACTAGCTGTTCCCGGCGCGCGTCGCAGCGCCTCATTTCATCTTTATTTCTCGATTGGGAAGCGTTTCAGAGGACTTCTTGGTGACGTATCCGATCAGCTTCCCTGTTCGCTACCCGTTACTCCTACTTTTCAGACGATCAGGCTTCCCGGTGACTTATTCGTTCAGTTTTCCTTCCCACCTTACGTTACACCTCCGTTTCCCGGTGACGTATCCGATCGGCTTCCGTTTTCGCTTCCCGTTGGATACATGTCAAAACACGCACCATCTGAGTTTTGCTCAAATTGCTTGAAAATTATTCAAGCTTTGCTTACATTAATCCAGATTATGTATGGGAGCCCCCCTTTGTAATGCGTGGAGGGGTTTCAAACATTCACCACAACATTTCCCCTTCCCCAAAACTCCCATCTTCCGAATTTGGTTCGATTTGCTCGAAAATGTTTGTATGGGACGTTACGGTACGTTACGTTTGTATGGGAGCACCCCCTTCCCGGAGGTGTGGGAGGGTCAAACTTTCCTATTCACAATCCGAGGTCACCAAACTACGCTGTGCAAAATTTCAAGCGGATTGGTTCAGTAGTTTTGGAGAAAATGCGGTACAGAAAGACAGACAGACAAACAACCATTTTTATATATATAGATTATAACCCTGAGCTGGGGCGAATACAAACAATTATTGAAGGCTTACAAACATCGATCACTGACATACGGAGACGTTGACGAAAGCTGGATATAGAGTTCTGATAGTCAAAATATTTATAATTGGCCTTAAACTGTCTGTCAGACCGAGTTTTCCGCAACTTCGAGTCCCCTTCGAGCTGGACTGATAGATTTAGGGCTACAATCGGATTAAAAGAATCACACCTTCCGAGCAGATCGTAAAGTTATAAACGAATTAATTGACGGCAGCATCGTGGCGTCGATGCTCATGTTTTTCGGAGTTGCTTTTGAACTC
>NW_026457468.1:0-1737 GCF_943734635.1 Anopheles cruzii | reverse complement strand
CGGTTTATATTGCTGAGTGTCCCAGTGCGCGGGATGTTATAAGGACGACCGGAAGCGTTTCGTGTCCGCTGAGTGGCGCATAAATAACTTTCGATTTTATAGTGAGTGTGTGTGTGCCCTATTTTATTGTGTGTCGTCTGGTGGGATTTTCGATAATGAAATGAAGATTGGGTCAATAATTGTTGCGCCATCGGCCATCGGTTAATAGCGATGATGATACTTTGATAGCCAGCAAACAGTTCAGTGCGGCCATTTTCATTACTCACTGCACCAGCGTGGGGTCAACGGTCCAACGGTGAAGTGTAATGGAGAAAGTTTCAACTCGGCCAACCGACGGAGTCCGTTTTACTGTTCGTCCGCGACACGGCGGTACCCACACAGAATCGATTGGCCAAATGTCAAAAGTTTAATTACTTTGGCCAAGAAAACAAGAAGTTTGAAGCAGCCCGCGGCGCGAATGCAGAAGAACGCGGCCAAAAACGAAAGAACCTTGTGATTGGAGAGCAAAAACATGCTACAAAGTTTTGCGTCAACAACAAAAAAAACCGGTCAACACCACCACAATTTGATCAGCAATTATTTCGCAACGGGCAAACTCTTCCCTTTTGCCAGCAACCGTCACCTTGGGCGCTGGCCTAGCAAATTTCCAATCACCGGAATGGTTTGTCAATTCCCTTCGCGCGGCCATTCTAACTTCCGAAGTGCTTTTGGGTAGATTATTTTCGCGGGCAAAAAAAAACCAACCCGGGTATTACCAACTGTTGCCAGCGATCCGTCAAGCGGGCGCCTGGAAACACAGCGCGCCGCCCCTGGGGGAAACTACTGATGGCCGCTTAAAACATTTCCGATAATGAGCAAAGGGGCCACCATTACGGGGGGTGCCTTTGGATGCCTTTTTCTTCCGAACCGAAAACTACACCGAATACCGAAGCTATCGTGCCGCAGCCCGGCACAGGACGTAACAGAGTTTTAATTGGAAAACTTCTTCTTCCGCTGTCCCTAGTGGGGGCGGCACAGCTGATCGTCTTAGTGTCCAAGTGCGACGTCTTCCTTGCGACATCTTGACGTTCTGAATCCCACACGACACACACGACTACTAAGGATTCCGTCACTGTCTATGTGGCCACGCAATGTGGCCGCCCAGTGGGAACACAAATTGGACAAATTAGTGGCGCAGCGCGTTTCGTAAGCGGCATATCATAACGGACAGGTGCCGGCACGGACCACCCGGCGGCCCAGCGGTAATTCAATTAACGCACCAAACGAAAAAGTGGCACGAAGTGGTGTCATACGCGCCTTTTAAGGCCTCTTTGGGAGCTCGGAATGCGCCAACCGCCAAGGTTTCAGGCTAAGAAGCAAAGCCACATTGCGTGGCTTCCTTCCCGGTGGCAGCATTTTTGAGTGAAAATTAATTTCCACGGCTTCCGATCAAAAGCTCACCGCTGCGCGCACCTCCAAAGGGGGCTAGAGTGACACAGAAGCGGATTAATTGTGTCTCTGACATACAGGGTGCTCCTAAAAGTAAACCAATAAAAAAAAAGGGAACCGTAAGCTGGTGCCATCGGCAAACAATAAAAGCTCCCTCTCGTTACTGTCTCTGTCAAGCAGTTTGTGAAATGTGGAGCAGATTAAATTTGGAAGTAAACATGGCAGCCGCAATAAAATTAATAGGCTATTTAATGAGCTTCGTTGTTGCGAATATTTCACAACGGCCAACGTCGGGCGAAATTACGACAG
>NW_026457467.1:0-1738 GCF_943734635.1 Anopheles cruzii | reverse complement strand
ATGACTGCTCCAATTTTTAAAACGGAATGAAAAGTACGATATGTGTCAAGTTTGTGGAGAAATAATCAGGAAAACGATCATGAAAATATGATGCAAAAACTTCCTCGTGATTCGTGAAAAAATGTTTCTCCACAAACCCGGTCTTTTTGACGCACAGCATTACGCAAACGACGCAAAATCGATAAATAGTATTCTTGGCAGATTGGTTGATTGGAAGGGATCAATAATACACCGATCGATCGAAGATTAACAATGAGAATCTCTTGAAACTTTTTACATATTGGATATTTAGCTTCAAAATTTTCAAACACGCTAAGACATTTCTCTTGACAGTAAATAAATTATTGTGTTCATTTTTCTTCGAAAAAAATCGCTAATATATTCAAGTAAAGTTGCAATTTTTAAACAATAATGATTTTTATTTCGAGTTACACGCCTATGAAACAACGTCGAATGGAATCAATTTAATAGATCAAAACTAAGTCTTAGCCGAATTAAAAATATGGCACCAAATATGTGCATGCAAAACTAGCAAATGCACCATGCAAATGATTTAAACCAAAAACACATACCCTATATTACTTCTCTATCTGCCCTTTCGTATACTAAATATACATTGCATTCACTGGATACACAAAGTAAATTATTCTATATTAACCTTGGGCCAATAAGTGTTCTTTCAATTCATTACAAGTATTATTCAACCCTAATCAATAATAGATAGAAGCCATTCTATGTAAAAATTAGTACTGCCTTAGGTGCTAGCTTGGTATAACAGTTACAAAACAGTTTCCTCAACCAATCAGTAAAAGTAATTGTACCATTTGTTAGAACGGCGGCTTCACTCCTGCCTACAGAGCGTAATAATGATTGTGATGCACTGTATCGAAAGTGTTCGACCGTTCGTACCATAAGCAAATGAAGCTGCAATTAAAATGATATTACCGTCTAACAAGGTTGTTATAGCGTGTTACGTCACTCAATTCATGTATTCGGTGGTTACAAACGGTGTCATCAGCAAATTCAAGCTAACTCATTTCTCAAGGCGATTGATCCTTAATTCCTCACCGGTGATAGAGCAGTTGGTAACGCACGTCGATGCACGCAACTGACCATAGGTTCGAATTCCAGGACTGCTGGTCACGCACCTGCCCATGGGTTTCGATTATTTATACCGCCGTGTAAGAGGGGAGGGCGAAGAGCAAGAAAACCCCGCCCGTAAAACACACCATTACCGAAAGCAGCAGAGATTGACTTTGTAGCTGGTGTAGGCCAAGACAGCTCAGCGGTTGTAGCCGGATAAGAAGAAGAAGAAGATACATCCCTAATTAATCGGCACTAATACGGTAGTGGCTCAACCTACCTACCAACCATACCTTAACCCATGATAAGGAAGCTGAATGTAAAAGTGATGAGGGAAATTGAAAGGATTCTAGCTTTAACGAAATCATCGTTTAAAAAGGCTTTCGTGGGATTCTATTACATTGGAAAGAATCCTTGTCTGTCGAGCTGATTGGTATCGAGAAGCCTTACCTTAATTAGAGCGAGGAGCGCATCCACCGTGGAACTACGAACATTCTTGGCCCTTAGTTGAATTAACACAATCCAATAATGATAACAATAATGTTACAATGGAAATGTGCTAATAAAATGAAAATTTTTAAATAAAAGGCAGCTTTAATAGCATGCACAATTGACAAATATTTATTAAAAATTAACCACCGATAAGCGTGCTTGT
>NW_026457466.1:0-1738 GCF_943734635.1 Anopheles cruzii | reverse complement strand
TTTAAAACGGAATGAAAAGTACGATATGTGTCGAGTTTGTGGAGAAATAATCAGGAAAATGATCATGAAAATATGATGCAAAAACTTCCTCGTGATTCGTGAAAAAATGTTTCTCCACAAACCCGGTCTTTTTGACGCACAGCATTACGCAAACGACGCAAAATCGATAAATAGTATTCTTGACAGATTGGTTGATTGGAAGGGATCAATAATACACCGATCGATCGAAGATTAACAATAAGAATCTCTTGAAACTTTTTACATATTGGATATTTTGCTTCAAAATTTTCAAACACGCTAAGACATTTCTCTTGACAGTAAATAAATTATTGTGTTCATTTTTCTTCGAAAAAAATCGCTAATATATTCAAGTAAAGTTGCAATTTTTAAACAATAATGATTTTTATTTCGAGTTACACGCCTATGAAACAACGTCGAATAGAATCAATTTAATAGATGAAACTAAGTCTTAGCCGAATTAAAAATATGGCACCAAATATGTGCATGCAAAACTAGCAAATGCACCATGCAAATGATTAAAAACAAAAACACATACCCTATATTACTTCTCTATCTGCTCTTTCGTATACTAAATATACATTGCATTTACTGGATACACAAAGTAAATTATTCTATATTAACCTTGGGCCAATAAGTGTTCTTTCAATTCTTTACAAGTATTATTCAACCCTAATCAATAATAGATAGAAGCCATTCTATGTAAAAATTAGTACTGCCTTAGGTGCTAGCTTGGTATAACAGTTACAAAACAGTTTCCTCAACCAATCAGTAAAAGTAATTGTACCATTTGTTAGAACGGCGGCTTCACTCCTGCCTACAGTGCGTAATAATGATTGTGATGCACTGTATCGAGAGTGTTCGACCGTTCGTACCATAAGCAAATGAAGCTGCAATTAAAATGATATTACCGTCTAACAAGGTTGTTATAGCGTGTTACGTCACTCAATTCATGTATTCGGTGGTTACAAACGGTGTCATCAGCAAATTCAAGCTAACTCATTTCTCAAGGCGATTGATCCTTAATTCCTCATTCCTTCGATGCACGCAACTGACCATAGGTTCGAATTCCAGGACTGCTGGTCACGCACCTGCCCATGGGTTTCGATTATTTATACCGCCGTGTAAGAGGGGAGGGCGAAGAGGAAGAAAACCTCGCCCGTAAAACACACCATTACCGAAAGCAGCAGAGATTGACTTTGTAGCTGGTGCAGGCCAAGACAGCTCAGCGGTTGTAGCCGGATAAGAAGAAGAAGAAGAATAAGATACATCCCTAATTAATCGGCACTAATACGGTAGTGGCTCAACCTACCTACCAACCATACCTTAACCCATGATAAGGAAGCTGAATGTAAAAGTGATGAGGGAAATTGAAAGGATTCTCGCTTTAACGAAATCATCGTTTAAAAAGGCTTTCGTGGGATTCTATTACATTGGAAAGAATCCTTGTCTGTCGAGCTGATTGGTATCGAGAAGCCTACCGAGAAGCCTCTAATTAAGAGGCGAGGTCTGCGAGGAGCGCATCCACTGTGGAACTACAAACATTCTTGGCCCTTAGTTGAATTAACACAATCCAATAATGATAACAATAATGTTACAATGGAAATGTGCTAATAAAATGAAAATTTTTAAATAAAAAGCAGCTTTAATATAATAGCTTTAATAGTATGCAGAATTGACAAATATTTATTAAAAATTAACCACCGATAAGCGTGCTTGT
>NW_026457465.1:0-1738 GCF_943734635.1 Anopheles cruzii | reverse complement strand
ATGACTGCTCCAATTTTTAAAACGGAATGAAAAGTACGATATGTGTCAAGTTTGTGGAGAAATAATCAGGAAAACGATCATGAAAATATGATGCAAAAACTTCCTCGTGATTCGTGAAAAAATGTTTCTCCACAAACCCGGTCTTTTTGACGCACAGCATTACGCAAACGACGCAAAATCGATAAATAGTATTCTTGGCAGATTGGTTGATTGGAAGGGATCAATAATACACCGATCGATCGAAGATTAACAATGAGAATCTCTTGAAACTTTTTACATATTGGATATTTAGCTTCAAAATTTTCAAACACGCTAAGACATTTCTCTTGACAGTAAATAAATTATTGTGTTCATTTTTCTTCGAAAAAAATCGCTAATATATTCAAGTAAAGTTGCAATTTTTAAACAATAATGATTTTTATTTCGAGTTACACGCCTATGAAACAACGTCGAATGGAATCAATTTAATAGATCAAAACTAAGTCTTAGCCGAATTAAAAATATGGCACCAAATATGTGCATGCAAAACTAGCAAATGCACCATGCAAATGATTTAAACCAAAAACACATACCCTATATTACTTCTCTATCTGCCCTTTCGTATACTAAATATACATTGCATTCACTGGATACACAAAGTAAATTATTCTATATTAACCTTGGGCCAATAAGTGTTCTTTCAATTCATTACAAGTATTATTCAACCCTAATCAATAATAGATAGAAGCCATTCTATGTAAAAATTAGTACTGCCTTAGGTGCTAGCTTGGTATAACAGTTACAAAACAGTTTCCTCAACCAATCAGTAAAAGTAATTGTACCATTTGTTAGAACGGCGGCTTCACTCCTGCCTACAGAGCGTAATAATGATTGTGATGCACTGTATCGAAAGTGTTCGACCGTTCGTACCATAAGCAAATGAAGCTGCAATTAAAATGATATTACCGTCTAACAAGGTTGTTATAGCGTGTTACGTCACTCAATTCATGTATTCGGTGGTTACAAACGGTGTCATCAGCAAATTCAAGCTAACTCATTTCTCAAGGCGATTGATCCTTAATTCCTCACCGGTGATAGAGCAGTTGGTAACGCACGTCGATGCACGCAACTGACCATAGGTTCGAATTCCAGGACTGCTGGTCACGCACCTGCCCATGGGTTTCGATTATTTATACCGCCGTGTAAGAGGGGAGGGCGAAGAGCAAGAAAACCCCGCCCGTAAAACACACCATTACCGAAAGCAGCAGAGATTGACTTTGTAGCTGGTGTAGGCCAAGACAGCTCAGCGGTTGTAGCCGGATAAGAAGAAGAAGAAGATACATCCCTAATTAATCGGCACTAATACGGTAGTGGCTCAACCTACCTACCAACCATACCTTAACCCATGATAAGGAAGCTGAATGTAAAAGTGATGAGGGAAATTGAAAGGATTCTAGCTTTAACGAAATCATCGTTTAAAAAGGCTTTCGTGGGATTCTATTACATTGGAAAGAATCCTTGTCTGTCGAGCTGATTGGTATCGAGAAGCCTTACCTTAATTAGAGCGAGGAGCGCATCCACCGTGGAACTACGAACATTCTTGGCCCTTAGTTGAATTAACACAATCCAATAATGATAACAATAATGTTACAATGGAAATGTGCTAATAAAATGAAAATTTTTAAATAAAAGGCAGCTTTAATAGCATGCACAATTGACAAATATTTATTAAAAATTAACCACCGATAAGCGTGCTTGT
>NW_026457464.1:0-1738 GCF_943734635.1 Anopheles cruzii | reverse complement strand
ATGACTGCTCCAATTTTTAAAACGGAATGAAAAGTACGATATGTGTCAAGTTTGTGGAGAAATAATCAGGAAAACGATCATGAAAATATGATGCAAAAACTTCCTCGTGATTCGTGAAAAAATGTTTCTCCACAAACCCGGTCTTTTTGACGCACAGCATTACGCAAACGACGCAAAATCGATAAATAGTATTCTTGGCAGATTGGTTGATTGGAAGGGATCAATAATACACCGATCGATCGAAGATTAACAATGAGAATCTCTTGAAACTTTTTACATATTGGATATTTAGCTTCAAAATTTTCAAACACGCTAAGACATTTCTCTTGACAGTAAATAAATTATTGTGTTCATTTTTCTTCGAAAAAAATCGCTAATATATTCAAGTAAAGTTGCAATTTTTAAACAATAATGATTTTTATTTCGAGTTACACGCCTATGAAACAACGTCGAATGGAATCAATTTAATAGATCAAAACTAAGTCTTAGCCGAATTAAAAATATGGCACCAAATATGTGCATGCAAAACTAGCAAATGCACCATGCAAATGATTTAAACCAAAAACACATACCCTATATTACTTCTCTATCTGCCCTTTCGTATACTAAATATACATTGCATTCACTGGATACACAAAGTAAATTATTCTATATTAACCTTGGGCCAATAAGTGTTCTTTCAATTCATTACAAGTATTATTCAACCCTAATCAATAATAGATAGAAGCCATTCTATGTAAAAATTAGTACTGCCTTAGGTGCTAGCTTGGTATAACAGTTACAAAACAGTTTCCTCAACCAATCAGTAAAAGTAATTGTACCATTTGTTAGAACGGCGGCTTCACTCCTGCCTACAGAGCGTAATAATGATTGTGATGCACTGTATCGAAAGTGTTCGACCGTTCGTACCATAAGCAAATGAAGCTGCAATTAAAATGATATTACCGTCTAACAAGGTTGTTATAGCGTGTTACGTCACTCAATTCATGTATTCGGTGGTTACAAACGGTGTCATCAGCAAATTCAAGCTAACTCATTTCTCAAGGCGATTGATCCTTAATTCCTCACCGGTGATAGAGCAGTTGGTAACGCACGTCGATGCACGCAACTGACCATAGGTTCGAATTCCAGGACTGCTGGTCACGCACCTGCCCATGGGTTTCGATTATTTATACCGCCGTGTAAGAGGGGAGGGCGAAGAGCAAGAAAACCCCGCCCGTAAAACACACCATTACCGAAAGCAGCAGAGATTGACTTTGTAGCTGGTGTAGGCCAAGACAGCTCAGCGGTTGTAGCCGGATAAGAAGAAGAAGAAGATACATCCCTAATTAATCGGCACTAATACGGTAGTGGCTCAACCTACCTACCAACCATACCTTAACCCATGATAAGGAAGCTGAATGTAAAAGTGATGAGGGAAATTGAAAGGATTCTAGCTTTAACGAAATCATCGTTTAAAAAGGCTTTCGTGGGATTCTATTACATTGGAAAGAATCCTTGTCTGTCGAGCTGATTGGTATCGAGAAGCCTTACCTTAATTAGAGCGAGGAGCGCATCCACCGTGGAACTACGAACATTCTTGGCCCTTAGTTGAATTAACACAATCCAATAATGATAACAATAATGTTACAATGGAAATGTGCTAATAAAATGAAAATTTTTAAATAAAAGGCAGCTTTAATAGCATGCACAATTGACAAATATTTATTAAAAATTAACCACCGATAAGCGTGCTTGT
>NW_026457463.1:0-1738 GCF_943734635.1 Anopheles cruzii | reverse complement strand
TTTAAAACGGAATGAAAAGTACGATATGTGTCGAGTTTGTGGAGAAATAATCAGGAAAATGATCATGAAAATATGATGCAAAAACTTCCTCGTGATTCGTGAAAAAATGTTTCTCCACAAACCCGGTCTTTTTGACGCACAGCATTACGCAAACGACGCAAAATCGATAAATAGTATTCTTGACAGATTGGTTGATTGGAAGGGATCAATAATACACCGATCGATCGAAGATTAACAATAAGAATCTCTTGAAACTTTTTACATATTGGATATTTTGCTTCAAAATTTTCAAACACGCTAAGACATTTCTCTTGACAGTAAATAAATTATTGTGTTCATTTTTCTTCGAAAAAAATCGCTAATATATTCAAGTAAAGTTGCAATTTTTAAACAATAATGATTTTTATTTCGAGTTACACGCCTATGAAACAACGTCGAATAGAATCAATTTAATAGATGAAACTAAGTCTTAGCCGAATTAAAAATATGGCACCAAATATGTGCATGCAAAACTAGCAAATGCACCATGCAAATGATTAAAAACAAAAACACATACCCTATATTACTTCTCTATCTGCTCTTTCGTATACTAAATATACATTGCATTTACTGGATACACAAAGTAAATTATTCTATATTAACCTTGGGCCAATAAGTGTTCTTTCAATTCTTTACAAGTATTATTCAACCCTAATCAATAATAGATAGAAGCCATTCTATGTAAAAATTAGTACTGCCTTAGGTGCTAGCTTGGTATAACAGTTACAAAACAGTTTCCTCAACCAATCAGTAAAAGTAATTGTACCATTTGTTAGAACGGCGGCTTCACTCCTGCCTACAGTGCGTAATAATGATTGTGATGCACTGTATCGAGAGTGTTCGACCGTTCGTACCATAAGCAAATGAAGCTGCAATTAAAATGATATTACCGTCTAACAAGGTTGTTATAGCGTGTTACGTCACTCAATTCATGTATTCGGTGGTTACAAACGGTGTCATCAGCAAATTCAAGCTAACTCATTTCTCAAGGCGATTGATCCTTAATTCCTCATTCCTTCGATGCACGCAACTGACCATAGGTTCGAATTCCAGGACTGCTGGTCACGCACCTGCCCATGGGTTTCGATTATTTATACCGCCGTGTAAGAGGGGAGGGCGAAGAGGAAGAAAACCTCGCCCGTAAAACACACCATTACCGAAAGCAGCAGAGATTGACTTTGTAGCTGGTGCAGGCCAAGACAGCTCAGCGGTTGTAGCCGGATAAGAAGAAGAAGAAGAATAAGATACATCCCTAATTAATCGGCACTAATACGGTAGTGGCTCAACCTACCTACCAACCATACCTTAACCCATGATAAGGAAGCTGAATGTAAAAGTGATGAGGGAAATTGAAAGGATTCTCGCTTTAACGAAATCATCGTTTAAAAAGGCTTTCGTGGGATTCTATTACATTGGAAAGAATCCTTGTCTGTCGAGCTGATTGGTATCGAGAAGCCTACCGAGAAGCCTCTAATTAAGAGGCGAGGTCTGCGAGGAGCGCATCCACTGTGGAACTACAAACATTCTTGGCCCTTAGTTGAATTAACACAATCCAATAATGATAACAATAATGTTACAATGGAAATGTGCTAATAAAATGAAAATTTTTAAATAAAAAGCAGCTTTAATATAATAGCTTTAATAGTATGCAGAATTGACAAATATTTATTAAAAATTAACCACCGATAAGCGTGCTTGT
>NW_026457462.1:0-1738 GCF_943734635.1 Anopheles cruzii | reverse complement strand
ATGACTGCTCCAATTTTTAAAACGGAATGAAAAGTACGATATGTGTCAAGTTTGTGGAGAAATAATCAGGAAAACGATCATGAAAATATGATGCAAAAACTTCCTCGTGATTCGTGAAAAAATGTTTCTCCACAAACCCGGTCTTTTTGACGCACAGCATTACGCAAACGACGCAAAATCGATAAATAGTATTCTTGGCAGATTGGTTGATTGGAAGGGATCAATAATACACCGATCGATCGAAGATTAACAATGAGAATCTCTTGAAACTTTTTACATATTGGATATTTAGCTTCAAAATTTTCAAACACGCTAAGACATTTCTCTTGACAGTAAATAAATTATTGTGTTCATTTTTCTTCGAAAAAAATCGCTAATATATTCAAGTAAAGTTGCAATTTTTAAACAATAATGATTTTTATTTCGAGTTACACGCCTATGAAACAACGTCGAATGGAATCAATTTAATAGATCAAAACTAAGTCTTAGCCGAATTAAAAATATGGCACCAAATATGTGCATGCAAAACTAGCAAATGCACCATGCAAATGATTTAAACCAAAAACACATACCCTATATTACTTCTCTATCTGCCCTTTCGTATACTAAATATACATTGCATTCACTGGATACACAAAGTAAATTATTCTATATTAACCTTGGGCCAATAAGTGTTCTTTCAATTCATTACAAGTATTATTCAACCCTAATCAATAATAGATAGAAGCCATTCTATGTAAAAATTAGTACTGCCTTAGGTGCTAGCTTGGTATAACAGTTACAAAACAGTTTCCTCAACCAATCAGTAAAAGTAATTGTACCATTTGTTAGAACGGCGGCTTCACTCCTGCCTACAGAGCGTAATAATGATTGTGATGCACTGTATCGAAAGTGTTCGACCGTTCGTACCATAAGCAAATGAAGCTGCAATTAAAATGATATTACCGTCTAACAAGGTTGTTATAGCGTGTTACGTCACTCAATTCATGTATTCGGTGGTTACAAACGGTGTCATCAGCAAATTCAAGCTAACTCATTTCTCAAGGCGATTGATCCTTAATTCCTCACCGGTGATAGAGCAGTTGGTAACGCACGTCGATGCACGCAACTGACCATAGGTTCGAATTCCAGGACTGCTGGTCACGCACCTGCCCATGGGTTTCGATTATTTATACCGCCGTGTAAGAGGGGAGGGCGAAGAGCAAGAAAACCCCGCCCGTAAAACACACCATTACCGAAAGCAGCAGAGATTGACTTTGTAGCTGGTGTAGGCCAAGACAGCTCAGCGGTTGTAGCCGGATAAGAAGAAGAAGAAGATACATCCCTAATTAATCGGCACTAATACGGTAGTGGCTCAACCTACCTACCAACCATACCTTAACCCATGATAAGGAAGCTGAATGTAAAAGTGATGAGGGAAATTGAAAGGATTCTAGCTTTAACGAAATCATCGTTTAAAAAGGCTTTCGTGGGATTCTATTACATTGGAAAGAATCCTTGTCTGTCGAGCTGATTGGTATCGAGAAGCCTTACCTTAATTAGAGCGAGGAGCGCATCCACCGTGGAACTACGAACATTCTTGGCCCTTAGTTGAATTAACACAATCCAATAATGATAACAATAATGTTACAATGGAAATGTGCTAATAAAATGAAAATTTTTAAATAAAAGGCAGCTTTAATAGCATGCACAATTGACAAATATTTATTAAAAATTAACCACCGATAAGCGTGCTTGT
>NW_026457461.1:0-1739 GCF_943734635.1 Anopheles cruzii | reverse complement strand
TTCGAAAAATATTCAGCCGTTTCTGTTTTATAACCAAATGAAAAAAAGAAGGCTTGTTTGGACGCCCTGTATAAGGGTATTTCGAAGCATAAATAAATGTTTATGTTGACCAAGCTACCTTTTTATAACAACCAATCATTTGTAGCCCAATGTTGAATGCATCCCACTCAACAGGTTTGAGGATTGACATTTGAATTAGATTTAATTTCAGTTTCAATACAAAGCAGAAATTTTCAATCTTTGATGGAACTTCCAATAAGATCAAATCGGAATTTCTGCTGATCAGTTATCTTTTCGGAGTGGTTGTCCCTTGAAGCACCCTGAGTAATTTCAATTATTTAATCGACTGTGTAAGCCTATCCAGCCTATACTGATCCAAAACAAATACTAAAGCCAACTCACCCGAACCAATATCTGCGTGATTGACAAAGGACACTTAGCACGGATCACAACAATACACCATTTCTCAAATGCTTAGAATACATTTCGACCTTACGATTCTCTCCGCTATGTTTTTTCCTACCATTTTGGGCACTTGCGGCACAGGCTTCGTTCTTTGGTCACTCAAATTCCTGAAGTAGCTTGTTATCTACTAGGACCACTTCTAAGCAAAGAAGCGTCATCTAATTTCAAGTTATTTGAAGTTGGATCTTATGAATACAACTTTTCTTGTGTTTTAAATTCTAAAGAACGGGCTGAACCGTACTTATCTATTCAATTCATCAATCCGCCACCTTTCTGCCCTTAAACCTATCGACTAAAGTAGCTTAAGAGTCATGTAGTTTAGAAGAAACTTTATTGCAATCGCATTAAACTCGGTTGGATAAAGTTTTAGCAAACAAATTTGAGCAAAAACCTGCTACAAGTATTTCATTTTCTAGAAGCTTCAGATTGACTTTAGGAACCTGTTCCAAATAATATGAAGCTTCTCGCTATGTGATAAGTCAAATTTTCGCCAAACTGGTGACGCATTTATCAAAGGTTTTCTCCTATCTAAGGGAGTTAGAAAACAATTACGTCGTTCCATGCCTGAGGTCTCAGTATCAAAATGTAGTTACCGCACTGTGTAATTTACTTCTCGTATTTATCTTCTATCAAGAACTTACCCGAGCGTCAATCTGTTGCCGCTACCATCAGCCGATGGCCATGAATTCTAAAAAAGCACACGGAGCTGCGAGCGCTACCAGCGACCACAAAAGTGCTCGACAAATGCGCCGACTGACCCCGCACCGGACCGAACCATGACGCCACGGAAAGCCAACAGAAATTACGATTAATGCCAATAAATAACCGAGAATCCTTCATCCCTGCGGCCGGCCGGCGCAAGTCTATTGGCGGGCCTCGGCGGGCCGCGGCCCCGTATCATCGAATCGTTCTGCTGAATGTCAATTTGTATTAGGTTTTGTCGCTTAGCTCGGAACCGCCACCGTCATCCGGGCAAATGGCGGTCGCCATTGCGAAGGAGTCAAATGGCTGCTCGTGACGATCGGCCGATCGGTCGGTCATTTGGTTTGTCGCCACTCTCCGTAATGGCAGCCAGATTTCCTTGACGTTTCCGTCCCCGTTCCGTTGTTCTGACGTCTTTTTTTCTATTATTTTTGTGATGTGTCACATGATGCGAAGGACACGCCACGAAGGTAGGAACTGGTTAGCTGGTCGTCGTCGTTGGCCGGTGTTATCAATCGCACACATAGATGAATTAGACATGAAATGTATGCCCGGGCGCACTGGAGAATGGC
>NW_026457460.1:0-1739 GCF_943734635.1 Anopheles cruzii | reverse complement strand
TCGTGAAGTAGCCTCCTAATCATATTAAGCGCCAAGATGGTGCTAATGAACACATTAAACCGGAACGACGGGAAACAGATTCTCCATAAATAGACAATAAACGGAATCGATACACCAAACACACATATGCTACGACGACAGGCGGCTGCTTTCAGTATCTTGATGCTCAGTTTCCTTTACCCTGCTGGACCGAATCTTGTGGCACTCACAAGTCAACATCTGGAATCGCCATCGACGCCGATCCGATTCAAGATAGCAGTTATGCGAAGTGCGAAGAAAATTCTTTGAGGGGTGCACAGCCAGCCAACCTGGTTCGTAAAGGAAACCAACGGTGACGACGATAATCATAATAATAATGTTGATGATGATGATGACGCCAGTGACAACAGCCTGGCCAACCTCTCTCCAGAGGGATAAGCCAAGAGAGGTCAAATATGATTTTGATACCGCCCCTGCGATGATAGTGTACGGATGAAATATTGTGTTCCTTGGCGCGAGGCTTACCCGTTAGATGAAATATGGATGGGATGATGACCAATAGAAACGAGCACACTCCTGGCATGGACGTACGGAAATGGTGTTTCCAATGGCTATACGATGGCGGGGGTAACTACAGTCCGAATGCAATAAACCGTTTTTTTTATTCCGGAGACGTTTAATAGCTCTATCCAAGAGTCTGTGATTTTCCAGGATTGATTTAGTTTTCAGTTTATTTCGAACCTCTCAAGTGCTCGGTGCTTATCTCTTGACGCTGTTGCGAAATAGCTGCAGAGCGTTTGCGAGGCAAGGGAACAAATGGCAAGTTTGAGTCCATTAAACTTGATATTCTTTTAATGTTGCAAATATGAGAAAAGCTTACGGCCAGATACGTACACTTTACCTTTCTTTGGCCCTTTGTTTGTTCATCACTGTAGTTATCTTTCGCGACATGTTGCATCGAGTGTAACGGAAAATGTAGCATACTTTTTGCAGTGTAATCATTATATATGGTGCTTCTCTCTCTATGTGGCATACATAATGCCTTTGCCAAAGCATAATAAATGGTCGTTCCGTGTAACGGTATTCCACAAGGATTTAAGATAGCTGTCGAAGGCAAACTTTCAGTATCTTATTCTAGTGTTGTAATACTTGGAACAAAAATATAGGGAGCGATAGCTTCACATTAGTGAAGGTCAAACCGACCTTTTCCTACGTCGATTTCGATGAAGTGTGACATTAGTTTTCACGCTGGCCTGTTTCCTATTACTTTTGACTTTGTTTTTTTTTGTGGACAACTCCTACACATCACTCGAGTGGCCGGCACCACAAGCATCGTTTGTCTCGTCCGCTAGAACGCTAGTCCTTTTTTGCTGTGTCGCAGACTGTGCGGCTTTGGTAAGCTGTGTTTGATGACGACTTTAGCCGAAGGATCGACACCATAGGTCAATGGGATTGGAAACACTATACGCTGGCAGTCATTTATTAAAACTCTCCCGGTAAAGCTGTTCGACCGACCGTTAAACGCGCAGAATATTGGGAAAAGTCCATGTTCCATGGGCCGCCAAGGGGCGGTGGTGTGCATCATCATCCCCCCCGGGGGTGTTATTCATCAATATTTATTAAGAAACCGATTTCCTACGCTTCCGCCAGCACCAAGCCAGCGCAAATAGGATAAACATCCTTCCTCTTTGGAAACAAAATATAGCCGCGGCATATACAGGGTGGTCAAAAACGCGTGCACATTTTGATTTGGTTATAAA
>NW_026457458.1:0-1743 GCF_943734635.1 Anopheles cruzii | reverse complement strand
GCGAGCGTATGCTGCGCAACATTCGTGCAACCTTTTGCGTTGGTTCTCGGTTGTGTGGGGACCATCCTTTCCGACTTGGGGAGCCTTACCAGGCGAGGTAACTGTCACTGTCTCTGTTACAGTTACCCTGGCTCTATCAGCGGGGGCTAAATTTGCCGATGACTATCCATTAAACAAAAATCATGACTACAATTTAAATCAGAGCTGCTGTCATGCAGGCTGCATAACTTCAGGCGTTAAAATATCGCAAAATGGTTAATTTCATATTCCTGAACGAGTGTAGTAGATATAAAATGTTTAAATTGACAAACAAGTTTAAAAATATCCGTAGGTTGATGGCTAAAACTATCAATGTTCGCCTGCGCCGTACAAATTCCCCATAGTGCGAGGGTCGAGTCGATGGCGGCAGACGCAACACAGTCTTTGCCGACCATCTACCAAACTACGCGAACGCGGATTGCCGCAATCTAGGCGCACACTGGCAGAAGGCAGTATAATGGTCCGGCACCGACTTTCTCCTAGCCTTAGTTTTATTCAATTAATTATTATCGATTGGGCGAGATGCCGCCGCGAGTGGACCGTGGGTGTTGCGCCGCATCCTTCCATCGCACCCTCGCCCAATTAACCACCCTCCCAGCATCACCGTATCACGCGGGTAGTTCGGGTTCTATTTACTTGCCTGGCCACACTGTGAAGTCGGTTTATGTCCGCCATTTCGCCATAGTGCGGGCGTTCTTATACCGTACCGCCTGCTCCCATCACATCACACCCGCTGCGCTGCGACTTCCGGCTATCAATTCGTCGACTTCCGCCCAATCGACGCCGGGCGCGTCAAGCGAAAGTTTGCGCCCTTTACCGCCCATTCTCGCAATCTGTTTTGGGTGCACTATTTGGTTCACAATGTTTTTTGTTACTGACCGTTTTCGATAAAAAAGGTTCCAATAAGGAGAAATCCTCGGCCAGGTAGTGTGATAATGAGTATAGTTTGTAGTTAATTCCACGATTTCGTTCCACAGGCCGGCCCCCCCATTGAACCATGGCCGATGCGAGCCGATGCCCCTTTTCCCTTGGCACTTGAATGTGTGTGTTTGTGTGTGTGTGTATGCCTGGCTAGATTGTGCATTAATGGTTTATTTATGCATTAATTTAAATCCGGCCTCTGTGTCGAATCGAATCGTTTGAACTTGATTCTGTCGGAGACCGCCGGAGACACGCAGTATCAGCAGCACCCCCGGGTCCCGTGACCGAGAAATGAAATGGCTGACGACACCATTAGTAGGGCTTCTCTCTAGGGCCGGGAAGGGCGGCGCCAGAAAAACGTCGTTTCTCGGCGGCGGACCACAATCCAACCGGCTGGAGAAATCCTCGACCTCTAGCGCGTCTAACGTCGGGCGGCGGCCGGGCGTCGTCGATTAAGGCCAAATTGTGGGTGATGATTTATTTGAATTTAATAGGAAAACTATTTCCTTCGCGCGAGAGGCAGTTTTCCGGCTTTTCAATTTTCATTTCGCCGATCCGATCCGTTCCGATCCGTCTCGTTCAAATAGTACTTCCGTTCCGCTGCGCTACTAGTGCTCCGTACTTGAAATGCGGACGGCTGCTACGGAACTTTTGCTCGTTAATTTTTGTCCCGCCCATGGTGTTTTCTAATTTTCTCCTAGGTTTGTTGACTCATTCAGAAGAACAGAAAGTTACCGAATAGGGGTCACGGTTTTTATGTGTTTGCCGGGGGGCAGTGCAGAA